>NW_020291848.1:0-214189 GCF_003184835.1 Aspergillus costaricaensis CBS 115574
GGAAGAGGGATGAAGATGGGAAATGGCCGACGATCGGGGGAAGGAAGTTTGTTGTGGTGGTGAGGTTACGGAGAAGAAGGCAGAAAGAAGAAAAGCAACGGCAACAGCAGCAGCAGCAACAACAACAATAATAGTAGGTGTCGCGGGGGCTCTTGTTGACAGTTGCAGGGAGGGGGGGAAGTCCGATCGATCGCGACGACGGGATGTCAGGTCAAGTCAGCTCTCCAAGGCAAGCAAGGCAAGGCAAGAAAGTCCAGGGTTTAAGCCACTCGGAAAACGTGAGACAAAGTTGGGCCCGTGGCGATGAACTTGACGGCTCACGGTTCCTAAATTCCACCCTGTGGCTGAGGCCGTGTGGAAATGTGGGAAAAAAAAGATAAACGGGTGTGAACTTCCAGTACCAGGTTAAGTATAGGGTTTCACTACAAAGATAGAAAATAGAAAGAAAAAAAAATAGATAGGTAGTAAGTAGTAGTAGTAGTAGTAGTAGTAAAAGTTAGGAAGAGAAAAGAATAAACTCTGGTTAGTTCTTCATGTTATTATTTTTTTCCTATTCAATCCATTCTGGTTCCTTACCGCCCGCGATAGTCACTCACACTCTCACTCACTCACATTCACGGTTCTTTTTCCTTCGGGCAAGCAGTCGCGGGTTCGGAATGTGATGGACTGACTGACTTAGTAACGGGATCAGGCAAAAAGTCAATCCGCACTGCTTTTCCTTTCCCCCATAATTGATGGACTGATCTCTGGATCGACCATCGGGGCAACGACACGGCCGGGAAGAATGATGCAATCAAATCTATTCTCCCTCTTCAACTAACTAGATAACTGATCTGTCTGACTGACTGACTGGACTGGGGCTTGTTCCGCACAGGGTCTCTGGTCCATCCATGGATGATCTGTTTCATCTTGCACGCACGGAGAATATTTGCCCAGAGGAACAACAGAAAACAACCCCCGAACATCAATAACTCTTCAGCCCAGGCACGCAATTCGGGCCCAACCACCCGAGATTTCCTCGCCGGAGATGCGAGATAAACTACCGTTAAACTATAACGTCGTGCTCCCTGTCTTTCGGTCCCCTCTCCTACCATCATTCTGCCGTGGTGTTGATGAATTGGCCCGATTCTCCTTCCTCTTGTGCCGGCCTTCGGGTGTCCACTTCTTGACCGTTTCCTCTCACCCTGCGTCTGCCGATAATACTAAAAAAAATTTGTGAACTAAAAAAAGGCAAAAAGGCACTAAACAGTTTGTTTCCATGGCTGCTGCTGGGATCCTCCCCCATCAAAAGTATTGACACCCACTTGGCATCCGAGATCTATGATCCCCTTAAACCCACAGCCACAGTCCCCGTGAATGACGTCTACAAAAAGGTCGAGGTCCACCCTCCCCTCCCCTCCTCCTGTCACCTGGATGAGGGGTTTGCTGGGGCGATTCTAGTGCCCCTTGCTTTTTCAACCCACTCCCATGTCTGCACCACGCTGCTTGCAGGTCATGTGCCGTCGGATCATCCGTCCATGGCTGCCTTACTAGCCTGGAGTCCTGCGATTGGGGAGACATATGCACCTAGAGAGACACCTGAAGAACCCGCGAAAAAGAAATGGGAAAGGCAACAGCTGAACAGGCCCAAACAACAGAAAAAAGTGAACACATTCCCGAGAAGTAGGGAGGACATACAGTACGGGGATCAGAAGCGAAGGGGCAAAACCACACTACGATGAAATTTCGACAGCAAGCGTGACGCCAGATGACAAATTGTGACTGCACCCTGCAGGATGGCGGGCCGGTTTACTCGGATCTCTTCGAGATACGAGGAAGAGACAGCCACCCCATAAGCATTACGCCGTACAATCCAATGCATATCGGATGCAAGACGTACGTGCTCACTGTTTGGGCCAGCAGACCGGTGAAGAATGGCGATACTGCTCCCCCGCTGCTTCCCATGGCACTGATAATGCTCAGACTGGACGTCTGCATCGAGCGCGGCAGTAGCTTGCTGAACACTACCGTGGCGCAAGGATACACTGGTCCCAGTAGCAGACCCACTACGGCCACAGCCACGGCGTCCCCGATAATGTTGGGAATGAGCCAGGTCATGAGCTGAAAGGCAACTGATCCGAGCACCAGTAGGATGACGGATAGCTTCTCCCCGACTAGGTGGGCGGGATGCGATAGGACAAACCGTCCAACGGTAATGCCAGCCCAGAATCCGGCACTAACGTACCCAACCCGTGAGGGGTCCCCATGACGATAGTTGATGAGGAACGAGACAACCCAGCCGGAAATGGAGACTTCCGCCCCTTGGTAGGCGAAGATAAACAGAGCCCCAAGTAAAGTGGGTCGACTCTTCAGTGCTTGCTTCAGAAGGTGTGTTCTGGCCGGCTGGACTGGGCCAGGCGTTTGCTGAGAAGTGGTTCGATGGAGCGCCGTCAGTAATTGTGCTGGGAGTTCCTTTTCATATTTCCGGAACGCCCAAGCGGAGAACACCATGTTGATCAGCGACATGGCCAGGTTGATACTGTAGAAGTAGGACCATCGGACCCCATGAGATGCCAATGCCGTCGCCACAAGCGGGCCTATAATGCCGCCGATGCCATAAGCACCATGAAGAGCGCCCAGAGCTGCAGTGCCGTTCACAAGGTTCGCGCAAAAGACATTATTCAGGGCTAAATTGACAGCCATGCCGAGGCCTAGCAGGAAGAAACTGGCCACAACGGCAGGGAATGGTGGCTTGCAGACGAGGATGACATAACCAGCGGTCGTCAAGCTTGTAGCCAAAGAATAGGTCTTTGACCGGCCGAGCTTTAGCTCCAGCATTTGGGTCAAAGGGGCAGCAAGAATGAACCCCACCGCATTTGTTACAAAGATCAGCGACACGATAGCATAACCGATATTGTAGTCTTTCTCCATGTAGGGGATGAGGGCTCCAGGAGCGCTGTCATTCAGTCCCCCGGCGAAGTTCATGAAGCAGGCACTCAACAGTCGCCATTTAGTCATCGGCGGACTCTGTATTGCGGGAATAGAGTCCACAGCTTCCTCTCCCGGCGAAGTGGGATGGCTTTCCAATTCCCCGGGGCTCACAGGCGTCTGTAAACCCAGTGTCTGCTGAGAGGGTATATCGGCGGTCTGTTGACTGCGTTCTCGTCGGAGACCCTCTAGTTCATGATCCGAGGGAGCATGAGGAATCCCTTGCTTATCCTTGCGCACCACCGCTGCAGGACTCGTGATTAGCGGCGGACTCTGAATGTCCACGAGAGTACCCAAGGCCGAGAACGACATTTTCAGCGGAGTATCCAGTCAGTAAAGAAATTCCTAAGAAATTTAAGTACGAAAACTGTGACGACCCTAGGAAAAAGGATTATTTCAGGGAGCTCTGGGGATCCCCGACGTGTCGGGAACATTATTAATATCAAAGGAGATAATTAGCTTCAGCGGAATATCACCCCGCAAACCCCACCAGTAAGCAAACATCAAAGAGATAGGATTCGGAAGCCAACCAGGCACATGCAAGTTTCGCGATATGATACATCCACTTCAAGTGCCGGCAGAGGTGTCCAAAACACGAGGTCAAGTGGTCTAGATGCCAGGTTTTGCCCAGACATTGTGCAGGAGACCTGACTCGCAAGCAAGGCCCTAATTCGAGGAATTCCATGGTGTACTGTGTAGCTGGCTTGAATGTCACATTTTCCATCAACCTTTCACTGAACATGAACAAGGAAGTAGGTAGCAGATAGTAGAGATCTAGATGGCGGGGATGGAGAGAGAAGAGAGAGCGAGACTGGCAAAGAAGCGGATGGGGACCCACACTCCCCACCGGGGATTTTCTACCGCCCGAATTTCTTCTTTCGAGAAAATCCTCCGCAGTCGACGGTTTTCGCATTTTGCTCGCGCATTCCTCAGTCTCCATAATACTCAATCAACGTCAGATCTTCATAACCTCCCACCGAACCGCTCGTGTTTACTTTCGATATGGTTCCTCCTCGGCGCAAGGTCCTCGCTACAGCGGAAGAGACCATGTTCCCGCCGGATGAGCTGCCTCAGGGCCATCTGATCGCCCGGGCTATCAAGGCGACCGGAAACAATATCTACTCAGTGGAACTTCCCTCGAAGGAATCTGTTTTGGTGGAGCTCCCTGCCCGCTTCCGGTCGACCATCTGGATCAAGCGGGGTTCCTACGTGGTGATCGATGCCAATGCCCTTGAGGGCCGCGACAACAAGCTCAAGGGAGAGATTGTCAACATCGTCCGTGATGAGAAAGCGTGGCGCAAAGCCCCGTTTTGGTGAGTAGATACTTCAATCGTGATGCCTGGGGCTACTACTGATCCCATTGCAGGCCAAAGGAATTCGCTAAGCAAGCTGTTGTTGTCGCGGACGACTCGGACGAAGAGGATGAGTCCAATGTCGGCAAGATGCCCTCCTCAGATGAGTCGGATGCTTGATTGGAATCTTGCTTGATGCTTCAGGCATCGGGCCTTATCGCATGGGCAATAGACTACTTAACAGAGCAGTCTTACTTGTTCACGGCTTCTCATTTATTCCTCATGGGTACAAGGCCGATTGCGATCATCGATGCACCTGTCACAGCCCGATTTCGATATCGGCTGGATGTCACTTCTATTGGATATGCTCTTTACCGCTAAGTTTCGAACGCATGGTATCAAAGGCGCTGGCGCTATTCGCAAGGACGCCGAAACTCTGGGCAGCAAGTGCGAGGACAACAACGACGGAACTGAGGTTGGTGCTGGGGAATACGTTCCAAGCCCACTCTTGCATAGCCCAGATGAGGTACAGCAAGATGGGATGAAACCCTGCGCGCCAGAGGAGGAAGGGTGTTGCCCAGGAGAGATAGGCGAAGAACTGGTAATGAAGGGACCTTGCGCACAACAAGCCAACTGCAAGAGACGATAGCATCACGGTCATGATGTAGGGTCTGGAGAGAGATACTGTGCGCTGTCGACCCGCAAGCAGATTCTGGATGAATACGGGCAAGCTAGACCCGGAGGGCCTCAACCAACCAGTGACAGCAAAGGCGCCCAGCAGCACGATGTGGATGGCCAGCAATGCCAGGGAAAACTTCTTGGACAAGAATAGTTCTTCACCAACGAACCTCCAATTGACTGTCCACTTGAACATGAACTGTCTGGTTAGCTCGAACGCCCGCGAGAGATATCCTGCGGGGTTGTTTTGTAGGAACGGTATAGCAAGTAAAACCTGTAGCTCAAGGTCAGACTAGTCTCCACGCAACTCGCCCTTGGCCAATTCTGCAGCCTCACGGGGACCTACCTGGATAAGGACGGCCAGAACCCCCAGTCTCACACTAGGACCAAGCGACAGACTAAGCACCGTGACAACGGCAATCGCCGGAGCCAACAGCAACAATGTCATCTTAATCGCAACACCAGTAGACCACACTGCGACCGCAGCCGTCCACTTCCGATTCATGAACAACAAGATGGCAACCCACATCGCCAGCGCCGCCAAGCCATCATTGAACAGACGCAGAACATAAACGCTATGAAGTCTTTTGGAAAGGACCAGCAGCGGGAGCAAATACGGCGGAGCACCCGACTGTCTATAACAGCACAGCACAACCACCAGCGTGACCAAGTAGAGCACAGCAAACAGTATCTGACCGAAGAAAATATCGCGCCCCTCATCGGTGAGATGATATAGAAACGTGTAACTGTATACATGGCCGGCCGGATAGACAAGGGGACCAGTGGATCCTTTGATGAGAGTGTAATCGCGTTCACCCGACAAATAGAGCGATATCTGTTGCATATATGTGGTCCAGTCAATTTCGGTATCTGCGAGTAACAGCAACGGGGCTAGGTTAGTGGCATTGCTTCAACTTGTCGCAAAACGGCGTGAACGGAGCTTAGCTTTAGCCTTACAGGGGACCTTCCAGATGATCAGCGCGCAGAGAAAAGCGTCGCCCAGGACCAGAAGCGGTGCCATCCATTTTGTGTGTCGGGGATTGAGACAGAGATCGCGAATTAGGCGCATCCAGTCCATCTTGTGTGTGGTTGTTGATCCAAACTACATTCTTCTACAGCTGTAGATGTCGGGTGGCCTCTTCGTGCCGAAGAGCCAATGAGAGCTGCCCCGTTTGGGATTAGCGTTCGTGGACACACACAAGTCCGCGCGGCCGCATGTTTGCAGAACAGGTGAGTTCGTTACCATAATTTGAGGCGAATTGTACATCAATTGTGATTTGTATTTCATCGCGTATGCATAATCATATAGTAGACAGTAGTTGTAGGTACACTATCGATACAAAGATGGGTATATTGCTGCCATGGGTCAGATTTTGTGCCCGGCCGAAACTTTCCGAAGCCAACATCCGTCGAAGCCAACACGGCTGCTTCATGGCTTAATTCATGGTTTGATCCATAATTCCTTCACGCTGTACATGCTCAAGGCCAAGATGAGCCTTAATTGAGTCCTCCCCGCTTTCCTTTTGTCCGCTACCGACCCTCCCCAACCCGTTGTGACTGTGTCGTCGTCGATGTCGGCATATCTCCACTACTCGTAAAACCCAGCAATTCGCCCAGAATTCCTCGCGGCTTGGGAACTGGACACTCGTGACCTGCCTTGGCCAATCTCTGTGCTTCTTCTTCTAATTGTAGAAACGTAGACACCTCATCAGCAGCCGGCTGCGTCTGGGCGAGCGGATTGCCATCCTGGCTGAGAAGTTCTTCGTCTTTCCGACGTCTTCTGCGAATTCTCTGAATTGGTTGCCCATCTGCCGACATTATCATCTCGGAATCGGCGAATGTGCGACGCGGGGCGGGACAGGGAAAGACATGTGGTAGGCCGACAACGACCAAGGAAGCCAGGAGCGTCCCGGCGAAGAGGGAGGACGTTGACCGTGACCGGGGATGTAGATGCGGCGGCATGTTGAAAGATGGATGTGATCAATTGAGGAGTAAGGGGAATTATTATGCGGAGCGGAGGGTGACGGTGACAATGATGATGCGTTGACTAGGTCGGGGGCATCGGTCAGTTTCAGTGCATAACAACCATTGAAAAGAAAGGGCCAGTCAAACCTTGTAGCGACGAGAGCACAAAGGATTAAAGACAGGCAAGGCAGGAGGCCCCAATCACGGTATGGCCTCACCAATGGATAGCGGGGGGGCGCGATAGAAGGACCACCGGGGAAGCCGGGGAGGGGAGAGAAGTTATGATGGGGAGACTGGAAAGGGAACCGAACTGAGGCAGCAAATTCAGGCTACAAACTTCCCGAACTGGATGAATTCGGTCTAGTCTTGGCGATCAGATCTAATCTTATCTTTACTGCATATGATTGGCCATCAGGGACAGCGGCGAGGTGCAAACTGGAAACTGAAGGGACTCAAACCGCCTGAGCTGCCATCGCCCACCTCTCTCACCTCTGCCTCCACTCTTCTGCCCCCTCCCCTCCCTCCTCCCATCTCGCCCGTTCTCGCTCTGCCTCAGTCGAGCACTGCATTAGACGAGAAAATGAGCGTTCTGTTTTCCTGCGCTTAGCGGTTTCCTCCTTCATCCATCTTGCGCCCCTCCCCATCGGCATTGACTCAAGTGCCTCCTCCATTCTTCTGCCGTCAGGACCCACCCTCCCTGCTCCCTGCTCCAACTCAGCTGCTCATTCCGATTATCTCCTGCTGCGCTCGAGCACCATGAGCGACCTTGACCGGTATTCCCTCCCTTCCCGCCCCTCGTACCCTCTCCCCCTGAGACCACGATAAGCTAACATCCCACTTTTTGTCGCGTAGGGCTATCGCGCAATTACGCGCTTGTCGGTTGATACCCGAAGCCCAGGTCCGCGAACTTTGCTACAAGGCGCGCGAGCTCCTAATCGAAGAAGGAAATGTAGTCTCCGTCGACGCGCCCGTGACAATCTGCGGCGATATCCATGGCCAGTTCCATGACTTGATGGAACTGTTCCGCGTGGGCGGCGACGTCCCGGACACCAACTACCTATTCATGGGCGATTTCGTCGATCGCGGATTCTACTCCCTCGAATCTTTCCTCCTCCTTCTCTGCCTCAAAGTCCGATACCCCGATCGCATCACCTTGATACGTGGCAATCACGAATCGCGCCAAATCACCACCGTCTACGGCTTCTACGATGAGTGCATCCGCAAATACGGCAGCGCCAACGTCTGGCGATACTGCTGCGAGGTCTTCGACTACCTTGCGCTTGGGGCCCTCGTCTTGGGCGCCAGCTCAGAGCTCGAACCCACCGGCCCCAGCATGGATACCACCCAATCCACCATGCCGATCGATGACGAACTCGAGACCGAAATCCTCAACTCCAGAGGCGAAGTCACCATGAGCACCTATCGCCCCCGCCCACAACCCTCCTCCGACCCATCATCCATCTCCCCACCCCGCGACATATCCGCCACATCCAACCAAGCCCCCTTCCGCTCCGGCGCAGCCGGCACAAGCGCCTCCGGCGACGCCGGCGGGAGCTACGGCAGCCGCACCGGAGCCGTGCTCTGCGTGCACGGCGGCCTCTCCCCGGCCATCGACACAGTCGACAAGATCCGCCTGATTGACCGAAAACAGGAAGTGCCACACGAAGGCGCCATGTGCGACCTGCTCTGGTCCGACCCCGACGAAATCGACGGCTGGGGTCTGAGTCCCCGCGGCGCGGGGTTCCTCTTCGGCGGCGACATCGTCAAACGCTTCAACTACCGGAACGACCTATCACTGATCGCGCGCGCGCATCAACTCGTCATGGAAGGTTACAAGGAGATGTTCGACGGCGGGATCGTAACAGTCTGGTCCGCCCCCAACTACTGCTACCGGTGCGGCAACGTCGCCGCTATCCTGGAACTAGGCGAAGATACAAGCAACGGTGGCACCGTCGCCAGAAGCAATGGCGATTATGGAAGGAGTAACGGGATCATGGGATCGACCAATAAACCAGCCGTCCGCAGTCCCGGGAGACGGTATAGGGTGTTTGAGGCCGCGGCGCAGGATACTAGAGGCATGCCTGCTAAGAAGCCTGTTGCTGATTATTTCCTGTGATACCATTTGCCGTATGAACGAATGCATTTTTTTTCATCCCGTTTATTCTATCTACATCTGTTCTGCCTGTGCCTCTGCGTCTGCGCCTCCTATGCCTGCGTCCCAGCCGTCCTCCCATCCTCCCTCATATCCTCGCATCTTCTATCCATTTATATAGGCCGGCCTGTGCAATGAACATGACTTGTCTTCCCCTTGACTTCTTTTCGTTATCATCTTCTCAACTACGATGTTCAGTCGTAAATGTATCGTGTTTGTTGGCTGGGACCGCCGTTTACTGGAGACTTAACATGATGATACATGCATGCTTTCCTGCATTTCACATACAGATTTGAAGCTTTCAACTTTCTTGATCTCTTTCTTCCTATGTACTGTTGTGTTGTGTTTCTTTATTTCGGGCAAATGAACGACGGACGGGCTTTGTATGTGTGTGTGTATATGTGCATCATCCATGACTGCTAGCATTTGGGTCACGATTGCCTTTTGTTACTGTTTGTTTGTATCTTTGTGTATGATCGGGTTGACCGAATTCATTTGACTAAGGCTCTGTTTACACTTTACACTTACTCTGGTTTAGGTAGTTCATGGGTAGGTTTGTATATTTCGGGTTTTCATGGTAGTTGGGTTTGGGCATCCGCGATCACTACTTGATTACCCTGCTGCCCTCCGGGGCGAGCTAGTGAGGGGTTCTTGAAATGCGAGGAGGGGAGCAGATGTTAGCGATAGGTAGGGTCAAGGCCGATCTTCTTGTAATGATTTTTTCCATTATACTGTTTGGATCAATATCTCTAATAAATCGCCCGAAAGGGTATGGTATGGTGTCCATCGTCATATGAACTATACAAAAAGCCTGAAATGGAACCCGAATGCCAGCATCCACGGATGATCCAGATATCCAAGTAAGGCGAAGCAGATAGCACAAGACAAACATTAGTTCAGGCACATATGCCAAACTTATCGTAACATCGTAATTATTTTTTCTTTATCTTAAGGCACCGCGGGGTGCAACTTGCGTGGCCAAGGACTGCACCGGCATTATCACCTTTTGATTGTCCCAGCAATCACACGCCACTGTAGCCAGACATTCCTGGATGCTGCTCTGGATTAGCACTCCCTGGAGGGGCTCCAACCCCAAACCTCATCGTTGGGGTTGGTCGAGAGCTATTCTCGGCTCCCGATGTCTGCCCAACGTTGGCGTAATGGTTTCCGAACCGCATGTCGGGTTCTCTCCCAGTCATACCAGGGTTCCATCCTGGCACCCAATGGTCCATTCCAAAGGTCATGGCGCTCGATTCACGAGACCACCAGTCTTGGCTCTCTTCTACAAGATTTTCCGGCCCATCAAAGGGTGTTACAGGAGACGATGTCGTAGTTGCAGGAATATTCTGCCCAGTGGTGAATGTGCGGATCTGTTCTTCGTCCGGGGCATACCAGACCTCCTGCTGGGCCACCGGAACGGGCTGGAACTGATTATAGGCGTTGGTTACGGGCCGGAGATACGTAGGCTCAGGAAGCCGGGTAGCGCCCTGCGCAAGCTGAACGTTCAATGACCGCTGCGCTGCACGCACAGCCGACACAGAAGGTGGTATTGGAGGTCCCGTTGTGTGTGAAAATCCCATGGACCCCACCGAAGTGGGTGGCGACTGCATCACAGGACCGCCATGCTCATGTGAACCCATCGGTCTCCCGGTCTGTGGATAAAGCACACTGCTTGGATCTGCAACCGGATAATGCATGGTTGGAGCTGGCGGTGACTCCTCGGAAGGCGGAGGAGATATCGCTTGATCCCATGAGCCCCAGGATCCCCATTTGGCATGTGTTTGTTCGAAAGTGGCTGTAGCCTCTGCCGGCAGTTCGACATGCCACTTGTTGGCAGAAATCTCTAGAATCCTGAGGGTGCGACGTGCGCAGAGCCAACTCTCACCCATCTCTTCGAGATGCCGCAGGCCATGGATGACGTCTCGCTGAGCATTCTTCTCTGGAAGATTGAGAAGATGTACAGTCAACGCGGTATGGGCAATGTAGACTGCAATGTTGCATATTTGCTTAAACCCGTAGGTCCGTTTGTACATCCTCAGCAACTTTGAGATTGCAGAAGCAGCCTGTGTGCACAATTTCCGGGGAGACACATGTTGGGGAAGTGGAGAATTGACTTTGGAGTATTTGAGGAAAGGTCGATAAAGGTGTATGAGAAGGAGCTGGTAGAACATACTTTTGGTCTGTCAGTGATACAGCTTAATGCGACAGCAGCCATCACCATGAAACTTACTGCATTAGAAGTGCCTGAGGAAGCTGGCCCTCTTGTGGTCTGAGTTCCTTTGGTAGATCCTTCTTCCAGGCTTCAAGCCTTGTATGCAGATCGCTGAGTTTCTTGAGTTCTGCCTGCTTAGTGGTAGGTTTCTCCTTCGGAGTCGGGTCGTAGAAGAATACAAGCAGGTCGCCATTGATCTCACACAGGCGGAAGATCTGAGAGGCAACGGCTCGGATCCGCGACGGTTGAGTGTGCTCACGACCTACTCCCGTATCCATGTATGGGGACCATAATTCAGCTTCCTCGTTAGGCAATATATCCACTTTCGGGACGCTAATGCTAGATCCCGCCAACTGGGGCTGGCGACCGAGGTAATTAGACCAGCACCTGCGAATGTTAGAGCTCATCAAAGATCCCCTAAGAGACTGTATGGTCACGTACTTATCGAACAGAAAGCAACCCCAGAAAGTTATCCGGCGTGCATCCACTTCTTCTTCGCCCAGATCCCGCGCCCCGAGGCTGGTAGAGTCAAAGTTGAGGCCCAAATCGAAGGCCATCCGAAAGCTCATCCCGCTGTAGACCCAGCCCTTGCTCTCGCGGCCACAGCCCGCCTCGCGTACCGACAGCAGAGCCAGCGCTTGTACGGTGCATAGCTTTGCATTCGCGTGTTCATCGTTCTCGAAGAATAGCCTTTTGGCCTCTTTGAAGAAATGATCGCCCGCCGTGGCAGAATTCTCTGGATCCTCCCGAGCGCCTTCCCAGGAGCTGAAATGACACCCCAGAGCTAGCATTGCATTGACGAGCAAAGTCGAGCAATACTGGCTGGGCACCCCGCGTATATAGTCCCGATAAAATAAATCCTTAGAAAGGGTCGTGAAGAACGGGTAATGCCAGGTAAAATACATTGTCATGAGATGACTGATCAGTCTCTCATCCTGGGTAACACGGGTCCACCGTGTGACGGAATAATCACCATGGCCCTGATCCAATTCTTGGGCACCTAGAGATGATCTAAATTCATTCAGCTCTGACCCGGGAGGCAGAAAGATGAGGTTCGACGTGCCCCCAATGAACTTGCGGGAGCCGTCCAAGACAAGTTCACTCATCTTCCCCGCTAACTCCGACTCGAACTGGTCAGTCTGCGTTAGGGCTTCATCTCCGCTAGCTCCTGTGTCCTCAGGGCCCGCCGTGGAACCTCTCCCTTGGCCAAGGATCGATTGTGCGACATCTTCGAGATTATCGCAGGACCGGATCTGGCGAACCAAGTCGAATGCATCCTCCTCTTCGTAGTTTAATAAGGCTTGTATCAGCGTCAACAATGTCGTGTTTTTCGTTCTCAACGCGTCGGTATCCTTCTTATATACACCTTTCCTGCGATGGTCGGAATTCGGATCGTAGACGCCTATAATTTTGTGAGACTCGTCTTATGAAACCAGCATGAAAGGCAGTACTATACAGGCTGTATGATAGACGGAGGAACAGGCTGCGCAACTCGGTAGATTTCCATCGCACTAGACCACACCATCAGCTACAAAGAGCATGTACAGCGGTAGGGTTGGTCGTACCTTGGATTTCCTCCTGCGGCAGGCGATACACGCCGTACTGACACAACGTCTTTTCGAAGCTGGGCCATTGTCCGATTTTGTAGCTTGAGTTCTGGTCGAAGCTTTCCCTCGAGAGCCTGTCAGGGTGGGCGTGGCGTCCATCTCTTGCGACTTCTCCGCGGAGCTGTCTTCCATCGCTGTCAGGTCCACCCAGGAGTGTTCGGAGAAAGCGTCAAAACAGAGCGAAGCATGCTTCTCGAGGGGGGAAAGAGCGGGTCGGGCTGCTGGAGAGGGAACCCAGAAGGCCCCTGCACAAAATGGGTGGAGGGGAAGCGCGGGTCGAGGGTACCGGCATAAGCTCGACAGCAAGACAGCGAATCTGAGGCCGTGGTAAAGGCATTAGTTAGGCAAGCGCGCAGGAGCTAGGACGGTACTATTGGCAAAGTCGCAGAAGGAGCTAGTGCAGAGGAAGGATGGAGTGTTGCGCAATCGGCAATCGGAGGATGTCAGGAAGTCGAGAGATGATGCATGTTGGGCGACTCACAGATCAGTTCAGTCAGTCAAGCCGAGATCGAACCACAAAAAGAATTAGGCTACCCCGCGACGTGCAGGAATGGGTTGACGAAATGACCCGCAAGTGGAGGCGACGGATTGCTCTGGGTAGAAGATGGAACCGGGGAGGGGGTTTGTACGGGGTAAAGCAATGAGCATAGAATGAATGGAAACCGACGGAGGATGATAAGAAGAGATGATCTGGACGGAATGATTGGACAATGTTGAAGGGGGGGAAGTAAAAAGGAAGAGATAGATAGCGAGTCTGTGCAACTGCGCGCCGGCAGCTCGACGATCTGGCCCGGTTGGTTGGATGTTGCGGCGATAAGAAACGGTGGATGACTAATGCGCCCTTCCAGAGGTAGTAACTTTATAACTAGCAGTTAACTATGAAAGAGGGTACTGTGGAAACATGAATGTCAGTTAGGCATCGGGATATATTATAATGATGATGAACAGACCATGTTAGATACTTGGTTATCTATTAATCTTCGTCCATCTTAGAGTTCTGCGTGGAAACGACTAGTACTTCCCACGGGTGTTCATATCTGCAAGATAGTCAAGATATGCTTTCTTTTTTTTCTCTGTTCTGCCTATCCGACATATCTCATTGGAAGAAAGCATGACATCCCACTGTCGAAGGAATGATTTGGGTCGTTTCCGGTCGGCACCATCGCAGTTGTGTCACATGGCCCTCCATTCTTCATAGTACAAAGTACTGCTGGTTGGTTATTACTGAAAGAGGTTTAGTGTATGTGCCTGATCTATGAGGACGGGGATCGGCCTATCTACTATCTACTACATAGCCATAGGTTTGTTTCATCATCACTCCACGCTCTCACCAACCTGGTTTACACACATCATAGAATCCTTTCCGCTTCCAGAATTCCATGCAGCGTCTCAAGACATCGATGGTAAACGGTTTATACTGTGCCTCAGGGCAACCGGCAAGGGCACGAACAGTATTCGTGCATTCATATACTGGCGAAAACTGAGCGCATTCCCAGCGCGTCAGTTCTCCAAGCACTCGCTCCTGTAGGGCGGGCATCAGCGGCGCGAGTGAGCCTTCTGACGTGCCCGACTTGACTGCTTGCTCCACCCAGTCGCTGTAATCGATCATCCGCACGGGATACCCGGCTTCGTGGAGGAGAGTGATGGTATCCTCAACGGTCAGGGACTTGGTCCGGTCGGGAGACATAATGTGGTAGGCTTGATCAAGATTCTTGTTCTCCGATGCAATTTGGAGCACCGAGGAGCAGACAAAGTCGATCGTGCAATACTCAAATCGCATGTTAAATATGCGCGGGAAGGTCCCCATCTCGATGCACCCGACAATCCATCGCGTGATAAAGTCATCAGGGTTACTGGCGCCAGTGACGCTATCTCCAATGATAAAGCCGGGGCAGTAGATGGCGATCGGGAGGCCCTTTTCCTGCATACGGCGCACCATCGCCTCGGCGG
The DNA here is from genome assembly GCF_003184835.1 of Aspergillus costaricaensis CBS 115574. Classification (NCBI taxonomy): domain Eukaryota; kingdom Fungi; phylum Ascomycota; class Eurotiomycetes; order Eurotiales; family Aspergillaceae; genus Aspergillus; species Aspergillus costaricensis. The sequence goes on from NW_020291848.1 coordinate 14,824, forward strand.
CCCACTGGCTCTGCCCGTACCCAAGGTCGTATCGCAAGGCAGGCAGGTGGTTTATCAGTGGGCTGTCTTCGGGAATGCTTCGCCTGCCTAGAATAATACCCGATGGACCGAAGACATCGATACTCGACATGTAATGGAATGCCTTGCGGCGACCGAGCGCTGCAGCGTTCAAAACGTTCCGTGTCCCTTTGATGTTGTCGGGTGGTGTTCCCGGTAAGACTCGCAGAAGTTGACCTTGGCCGCCACGTGAAAGATCACACTGGCCCAATCAACTAGCCAATTGAATTGCGCGGGTCCAAGCCCGCCAATGTCTCCCTCCAGAACCAAGATCTTCTGGGAGAGCTCCAAGGAATCGGGAAACAAATCGTATTTCTCCATGGCCTTCTGCATTCTAGCAACGGCGCTTTGGCCGTTCCTAGCTCGAGCAAGGCACGCAATTTGCTTCACACCTGGCCTCTCAATGAGTCGGCGGAGGATATGCGCTCCCACGAATCCAGTCGCACCTGTGAGGAAAACGCGTCCTTCGGCTGCCGAATCCCAATCCGGAGCGAGTGGAATGTCATCGACAATATCAACGTCGTTCGCCCAAATACTAGTATGATCTGGGGCGTTCTTGTGTCTATCTTCCACGGGCGTTTGCCCGGTATCAAGAAGATCACACAAACTTGAGAAGCGGGAATGCGCATGTAGCTCATCCATGGTAATCAGGCGCTCCAGCCGATGTTGTATGAGAGCTATCAGAGCCGCCGCCTGAATGGACGAGGCACCTAAGAGAAAGAAATCTTGCTCGGGCGTGGGGTGGGACACTTGGAGTAGCTCCTCCCATATTCTCGCCAGAGCAGACCTCGTGTCCTTGCCGTTGGTGCTGATACATGTGCCATTAACGATCCTCCGCTTCCTTCCAGCCTCGCCTTTACGTGGGCCCTGTGCATAACTGTCCAGAAGAGCCTGGAGGTTGACCTTTCCATTGGCCGTCAAGGGAAAGGTTGTGACTAGTTCGGACCGCCTCCGAGATCATGTAGGATGGCAGGGTGTCCTGTGCGAATCGAAAAATGGCGTCTTGACTCTGCTTATTCCCGCCACTGGGTATGATATACGCGATCAAGATAGACGAGTGGAGAACCGACAAGGGTGGTCTTTGCATGACCACACACGATTCCACAAGTGGGCTCGACTCCATAATTCGCGAAATTTCCTCGAGTTCGACGAGAAATCCTTGATGCTTGACCTGTGTATCGCGACGGCCGATGTAGTCCAGGAATCCTGGTTTATCCCGTCGCCAGTGGCCAATGTCCCCAGTGCGATACAGTTCGACACTTGAACGACCAGCGACAGTCGTGCGGTCAGTTATGCCTGTGCCCTTTGTGTACCGGTGTGGAATAAGTACTTGGATAAATCCTTTCCTCATTCTCACGGCTCCGGTGGAGATAGCCAGCTGACTTTCCCGGCCCGCCAATACATATTTCGCCATGGATGCCACTTTCCTCGATAGGCTCCAGGTTATAGTCTAGCAGATAAACAATTGCTTTTCCAATGGGCTGGCCAATGCTGATGCGGTCTTCCAGGCAGTCCGGCAAGGTTACCCTGTACATGGTCGTTAGGCTAGTCTCCTCGGTAGGACCGTATCCATTCCACAGATTTTCTGGGGGTCCCTTCTCCAGGACAGATCTCACGCTCGTGGATTCACCGCCTCGCCAGCTGTTATCACATGGCGCAAAGTACGAAATGCATTGGGGGCTGTTGACGCAATTACATCGAAGAGGGCCGTTGGGATGATCATCACGCTCGCTCGGGTCTCAGTCAAGAAGGCAAGAAGACGGCTTGGGTCGGTTGCGACTCCCTTTGGCAGGACCACGATAGTCCCCCGGGCTATCAGCGTAGCCCACATTTCAAACAGACTCAAATTGAACCCAGGATTGTTGAATGCTGTCACGCGATCGGTATGTGACAGCGGAGTCATGTTGTTCTCCATTGCCAAATGGAGGATGCTGCTTGTCTGGATCTGGACAGGCTTCGGCTTTCCCGTGGAGCCCGATGTAAAAAGGATGTGACTGCGTCCATCCTCTTTCTGGTGACAGACTTTCTGAGTAACCAGGTGACTACCGTGGCGGAATAGCGCCGGTTCGAGGTGTCCCATCGGGTAAAGGTCGAAGCCTTGATACCTATTGGTAGACAAATCCTCAATGATCACTCGTCTGACGGCAACATCACGTAACAATTCACAGATCCGCTTCGGGGGCTGGTTAGGCTCGAGAGGGACGCATGTTGCACCGACGAGACGGACGGCCACTTGGGCCACCACTTGACTCAGGCCAGGGCTGAGGAGAATACCGACGGGCTCTTCCGCCTCAACCTTGTCTTTCATTTGAAGCCTGTCCGCCAGACATGTGGCACGGGCTAGCAGTTGCCCATTCGTGCGGGTTTGATACCCGTCCAGCACGGCCATAGCGTCTGGATGCTTTTGAGCATGTTGCGCCAGAATCCTCTCCATCATGGTATAGCAAACCATTATGAACTCCACTGTTCGAATTGGACTCTTTTCTTAGCGGAAACTTGGGTCCAGTTCAGCATATAGGGACGAAATCTGAACTGAGCGGCTACATGAAAATGGAGGGTTTGATGGAATATGCATTGATTGACAATCAAATGTCTCGATGCTTTCATTTGTGGTTTATTTCTGCGGGCAAACAGGAAAGCAGCAAGGCAAGTACTTATCATAAATCCACGGCACCCTCCAAACGGCATCGCCGTTCAATACGTACTCCGCTGAAGTCGCTCGGGGTTTTAATCTCCACGGCAGTCCAACATTGACCTCGCGATTCCGCGGCCAACTGCCATGTCCGGAACGACAGCGACCCGATCGCCGTCCCATGCGTGGATGCTGAGATCATCACTGGTCGCGACAAAATGATGTAGTCGACAAGAAGAATTTGTCACTGCAACTCGCCGGATCCAGCAGGTGGACGAACTTTTGACTTTCAACTCGTCACGCAGGCCGTTCTTCTGGCAATCTACTGGCCCGCGCATGCTGATCAATGAAGGTTAACTCCACAAGAGAGCAAGAGATCCGGTGCAGAGTGACAAGAAGACAGAGGCCGTCCAAAGGAGCATGGCAATCAATTGATCATTGTGTATAATTTCATCTGAGATGTGAGTCAATGCATATGCATAATTCTCGTCAGATGAGTGGGTCTGATGGCTAGATCGATATGTCATGTGGTTATATTGTTGAAAAGAGGAATCATTGATATCATAGCATTCCATGTAAAGTTTGACCGACGATTGACAGAGAAGTCTTTCATTTGCTGTCCATGCCACCTGCATCCCATATTGCGAATGGATCCCCTTGGGAAGCGAGAACGAGGGTTTGGGTCCTATCCCGCAAGCGTCGGCCGGACGTTTGTCACTCATGGGTTTGAGCATTTCCTATTCAAGACGCCCACTGGGTGCTGCCCACCATATGCCTGCCAGTGTCGTTTTGTGTGTCCAGATCGACGTGCCCCAAGGACAGCAAAGACACCCATTACCATGGATAGGAACAAGTCCCAGGCTTCCATACTTTGACTTATGAAGCCTCACCGACAGACTTCATCAAGAAATCAACCGCCCTTTGCACGCGTGGCTTCACCTGCCTGCGAATCAGTGGAAGAAACGCTATACCCGAACCCACACGATACAGCTCCCGCCCTCATTGACTGCGGCCCTGCAGTCGGGCATCGCCAAGCGACGGCAGCAAGGCCAATACTTTGAAATGAGCCCTCCTGCCACTGAAATGGGCATGATTGACTTCGGGTCCAACGACACGCTAGGCCTCCGGTCCAGCCCCTCCATGCACGAAACCTTCCACAGAGAATTGAAAAGGAGCCCTGAATTCGTTATCGGAGCTGGCGCGAGCCGATGCCTCGGTGGTTCCACCAACGACGTCACGAAACTGGAGAGACTGCTAGCCGACTTCCACCACGGCAAAGAGGCCGTGTTCTTCAACTCCGGATACGAGGCCAACGTTGGCATATATAGCACCTTGCTTCAACCGGGAGATGCCGTTATCCACGATACCATGGCCCACGCGAGCATCCGCGATGGGATCCGTTACGGCCGTGCGTCTATCGTGAAAGCTTTTGCACATAATAATCCCCAGTCGCTAGACGATGTGCTTGAAAAGGTTAAGCTTGGCTCGGCCGATATTAGCTGCGGGAGAAGAACGGTATTCATTGCTTTGGAGTCGTTTTACAGTATGGAAGGCGATATCTCGCCTATCCCGGAGATTCTTTCGCATGTCAGAAGTGCTCTACCGGCTGGCAATGGCGTGCTCGTAGTTGATGAGGCTCACACAACGGGCATTGTTGGACCCAACGGCTCAGGATACATTTCACTTGGGACTGGAGAAGGAACCCATCATTTCAATGCAGAGCTTTGGCAAGGCCCCGGTGCCCTGGGTGGTATGTGTCCTTCAGCTTCCTGCCTCCGTCACTGGCTAGCCTAACGTGCATCAGGTGTGGGCATTTGCGATCCTTTGATCAAAGAATACATGGCCAACTTCGCACGAGGCCTGATGTACTCGACCGGGCCTTCCTTCCCCACAATCGCCGCCATCGGAGCTTCGATTGCCACCCTCAGCAGCGCAGACGGGGAGCAGGTAAGAACACTAGTGATCAAACCCTCCAATATATATCCCACGTCTAATTAGTGCTCACTATGAATAGCGCCGCCAGAGGCTCCGCGCAAACATCAAAATCTTCCCCCAGCTCATCCTCATGCATCCATGGCGGCAGGCTCTATCAAACTCTGGGGTTCTAAAGTTCCCCTCCATTGAGAAGACGAAGAACGTTGAGGTGTTCGTGGCCATCATCCCCATCATCACGGAGCAAGGACAATGCCACAAATTACAGCAGAGACTGCAGGAATACAGCTTCCGCACCCATGCAGTCCGATATCCCGCCGTCCCAAAGGAGGAGGAGCGTGTCCGCTTGATGCTGCACGCGGATAACCAACCGGACGAGATCAGAGGCTTTGTGCGTGTGTTGAGGGAATGGGGCTGGGAAATGATGCAGGTTGGGGCCAAGCCGGAGTCTCGACTGTAATTGGGCAGGACAGATGGCTCGTGTACAAATGTTGGTTCGGGATGGTAGGTTATTACGCTCCTTTGTATAGTGCACAGATCACACAACATCACTGTACATAGTCACTGCTGCTCAACACAAGCGATGAGACTCAGCGTCAGGACGGGTCAAGTTCTCATCTTTGGGGACCATGTCGATAATGTCCCCAATGGATCAATTCCGGCAGATGCTCTTTCTAAGCCACATGAGATGTTTCCAGAACGCAAGGCGAGCCGAGGAGAAGGGCAGATCGTTCACAAATCGTTCGAATCATCAATAGCCGTAATCGTGGCAAGGGAGCGGACAGGTCAGACTCAGCCTGTATTCGTCCCTTTTCCCTTTACTTTCTGTGTTCTGTTTCTCGCTAATCGCTATTTAATTGGTTATTGTCTTCCAAGTCGTTAGAAAGGGATATCGCCAAGAACTATGCAGCATTAATGTTTGATCACTCCTTTTCTCCTGTATTAGTAGAAATATGTTAGTTTCGCTCGAATTGATCCCTTCGATGACTAAGGATATAGCAGCATGATTTAAGCCGAGCAGCTGTCTTGTCCATATCTGGTATGGTTATCACTGCACGTAACTGCAGATAGCCTGAGGTTGCTTTTTGCTGGGCTCAGTAAAACCGGGCCCCTAGAACAAACGATAATGGCATTCTAGTAGATATCCGGTGGGCATAATCCCATGACCTTGGAGTTCCAGCCATCGGGTTTGGCCGACTTGCTGGAGGCCTTGCATAAGTCCACTGCTTTGTACAATGACAAGAACGGCCAGAATCAGATGAGTCATCTTGCTTCACTGCTCATTGATCAACCGGAGACAGATTGAATAGAAGAAGCAAATGTTGACATTCCAAGGGACACTTCCTGCGCTTTACCGCTTCTTTCCAGCCGCATATATGGTCTTGGCTTGATGCTGTTCTCAAAAAGTAGACGAGGCATTGGTCCTCGGCAGAGAGAGCGTGCATCGGGGAGACTCCGCAAGCGTCCTCCGTGCTTGACCCAATGAGGCCCAAGCAAATGCGATCCTCGGCGCCAAGCCTTACGGATCGTCTGGAGGATCCCGGATTATTAATTACCGGAAAAACAAAATGTTGGAACCTCTTTAGGGAAGAAATCGATATCTGCAGGCAGCCAGCCAGGCACAAGGCTGTTCCCGTCCTACTGTGTATGGTACTTTGGTGATACCCGGCGAAATCAATGTTTACCAGTATCTCACGGGACAGTCAGTATGTTTGCATGGAAAGGGAGACGGACAAATGTTCCTTTGTCCCGACAGCATTTCCGAGGAAATGACACCCACCCCACGAAGATCAATATGGGTGGTTGGTGGTTGGGCAGACACACAAAAGTCCGACCACCCCCATCTCCCACAATAATAATGATGCTAATCGGTGATGGTAATGGCGAACCACCAAAGTTACGGTGTGACGGGGGAGAAGTACGTAACACTCGGTAATATGTCGGTAATATGGAATATTCTTTAGTGGGGAAGGAGACATTCTGCCGCTACCTCTTTGGGACACTGGCCGTTCCAGAAGTTACCGTGAGCCGAGGTGATACACGGTTGTTACCGCGCTAGAACAATTCAGGGTCACACGGTGGGCGTTGGGCAGACTGCTGCGGTGTACGAGGGATGTTCCGGGAGTCGGCACCCGCCCTTACCGCCTGAAACCAACCAACCCCCATTTGGCGCCTCACTGTTAGGTACTGGCGCTAAACTGTTTGGGGGGACTACAGACGACGAAGGCGCTAATGCTGTCCGATGCGGTCAGGCGCCTGCAACTTTTCTGTTATGCGATCAATATTACCTTTGCAGTCTAGTGGACTCCGCCGGGACCCGATGTTACGGACAAACCGTCATCCACCCACGTAACTAGTACTGGTTCAGCAGAGGTTAAGATTAATTGTTACCGTCACTTTCTCTTTTAGTGTGTTTCCCCGTTATCTACCTTTTCTGGATTTCCTGGTTTGAGATCATTACTACACAGTTATTCCCTTTGCCGCTGACTGTCCTGGCTTGGCTTGGCTCTTCCTTATCCTCTCCCTCTCTCTCTCTCTCCCTGCTTCTTTGGTTCCTTTGAATCTTCTCCCTTGTCTACTCTCTTTTCATCCTCATCTTCGTCGTCTCCCTATTCTTCTCTCTGAACTCGTTCCGGTGGACATCTACTTCACTTTCCGTCCCCATCTCTCTCGCTGTCTGCAATAGTCGCGTGCCTGCATACGGACCCGGCCGTCTTCCGCTTTTGGCATATTCCGCTCGGCTGGGTCTTTGGCCAGTGCCAACACAGCAAGTGTGTTGTTGCAAATAGCCGATCTGCTCAAACCACTACTAGTAGTGCTAGACTATATCTATCAGATATACTCCCACTGGGGAACCGCCCACTGGACGTTCCCCTCCCTCCTCTTCTGCTCTCGTGCTTTCTTCCCATCCATGTATCTCGTTCAGACTCTCGACCAGAGCGCCTCGACGGGCCTAGGACGCCTTATTAAACAGTTTTCCTCTGGATCGAAATTGTGAAGATGATGGTCCCAAGAGCTTATCTTTTCAGTTCCCTACCTCCGTCTCCGAAGACATCTCTCCGTCAACATGGTGAGAGAACTCCAGTCACCAAGTCCTCCCTGGATCTTCTCCCCGTCCAAGATTTTGCGAGTCTCGAATTTCCATCCGACTCTTCTCCGCAAACCATGCACACCAGTCCTGTTGTGATACCCCCGAAGCGGGCTCCTCGCGTGACCTCGGTACATTCGCAGACCGCAAAGAAAGGGCCAGCCACGCCGAAGAAGTCTAGAACGGTGTCTCACAAGTCGTCGTCGGCCACTTTGACTGACCGGTCCGTGCCAAGTTCGATTGCGTCGATTCTGGAAGCCACGGCAATCCCCGTGCCTCGCCGGGGCTGGACTGTTCGAGAGTCTCGCAACCGCAGAAAACTGCCTCGTGTGGATCATGTGCAGCAATTCAGCAAGCTGTTGATGGACGGTGTGGGCGATAATTCGATGGAGAGCACGGGCAACACAGTGCTGGATCTACTTCTGAGTCCCCCGGATGAGGTCGACAAGTCCACAGTTGGGAGTGATTGTGACAGTGAGGCGCCATCTTTCTCCGCTTGCTCTATGTCCCTTGAGTCGACGCCGTCGTTGGAGCGCGACTACGACTCACCATCCAGTCTCCCGGCACCGTCTACGCCGTCAAGCCAGCGGAGCCCGTTGGAGCGAAAGTTTCACCGCCAATCACCTTGTGAGAACTGCATCTTCGACCACCCTTTGCTAGAAAACGAAGTTTCGGACACGGAAGAGGATTTTGTCGAGCAGGCCTCATTGCCCGATCTGACCCCGAAGAGCCCGACACCATCTCGAACGTTCCCGCGGTTAGGATCCACATTCAAATCTAACCTAACGGCTTCTTTGCGAGCAATCAAATCTGCTGCGCAGAGTGTCTCGGCATTTGCTACTCCTTCCGTTCAGCCGGACGACTTTCTGACCCGGTCGCTCTTCACGATCACGCCGGAGATGACGGACGACCGACGGCCTCCGCCCATGAACGAGCCGCCATCTCCCGCACTCCGACGGTACCTGAACCCAATAACGGTCTCACCAGCGGAGATGTATGCTTATCAGGAATACCCACACGAGTCCCTTGATAGCCCCAACTGCCCTGTTTCCGTGCAAATGCAAACGTACCATCGCTCGGGTAGGCGCGGCAGTCGCAGGAGCGGGTTCCACCTGGCACGCTCTGAGGGTCGCGACCGACAGCTGCTACCATTCGACCCGGAGATCCCGCCCATGTCACGCCAGCGCGAGCCGCGGGAGAACAGCGATTTCCTGCGCATGGTGGTTCTCGAGATGAACATGCGACGCAGCGGCAAGCTTCGGGACGATGTTCCGACGCGGGCCCGGATCTGGCTGCCTCCCCGCAAGGGCAGTCAGGGCCGTTATGTTCGGTATGACTATTACGAGGATGAGGATGAGGACGAGAACGCAGTTCCCTCTCGTTGGGTCGGGATCTCTGTGAGCAGTCTGTAAAACAGTGCCGCTTCACCTCACCTTTATTTTTGCTTTACACACACTCAATGCGCACAGCGAGGCGCATGGATTCCGGACTTGGCTATTCTTTTTACTTTGCTTTTCTTGTACATATTTTTGCATAGATATTGGAGGCGTTCCCCTTTGGGTTAAAGGGGCATAGCGAGGCGTTTGGGAAGGGGGGAGAACCACCTATTCATTTGGAATATTGCTAGAATACACCTGGCTGGCTTTAGGTAGAACAATTGCTAGTATCATTTACTTTGGATATCATCAACAGACACCGCTTAAGTGCGGGACAAGCCGAACACAGACAGTGAAACAAGTTGTTATCACCACCGACTCGAAAGCGATAAGTGATAAGTAACGGAGTCCGGAGTACACTACAGCGACTAAGACTACTAATTCCGGATCGAACTAACTAACTAACGCAGCTACTAAGTAGTCCTTCTCTAGCGACCTACCTAATTCATCTAGCTCCAGGCTGTTTACCAGGCTACTCTACCCGTGCAGGACTGTCCCGATACGTGTTAGATTATTCTGTATTGGGCTTAGTTAGTTGGCGATGATGCTTAAGTGCGCCTTCTCGGAACAGTTCCGCTGGATTTAGATCATCGTGATTTGATTTGGTTTGTATATTCTATCGCTAATAAAAAGTCGAAGTTCTAATCATCAAGATATTTCAGAAACATTTGTTATGAGTTAATAGTAAGTCAGGAGATGATCATAATGAAAGCATGCGTATGACAGAAAGTTTATTTTATATGCTGTTTGGGTATCACGCGAGCCAAGGCGCATTACTCCGTACTACTATTATATTATTCCCTGGTAATATTGTGATCATTATTATTATTATTGTTGTTGTTGTTTTGTTTTGTTTGTGTTTGTCTTGTCCCCTGATCCCCGAGCCTAACCGCTGCATATTAGTTACTTATGTCGTGTGTTGTGTGTCATTAGGCAGGGGGGTCTGCCAGGTAGTATTTTCGACGAGTCGAATATTATTCCTGGAGTTACGTAGATACTAGACATGGACGATTTATGCTTTGAATTTCACTTCCCCCAAGACAAGACAAGACAAGAAAATAATACGATCGCTGATCTTCACCCACAGACGGTACTATGTAGAAGAATAACTAACTGGTTGAGGTATTGTTCCACCCCACGGTCAATAGGAAAAATAAACTCACCACGCGGATGTTAAATAATGGCCTGATGACGCCATGACAGGTGGGATAGAGTTCACGCCTATTGTCATCACTTGTTGTTAGGTTATCCAGTTAGGTTGGGGTATTTATGTATGTTTGTATGATACTCCCGTTCGTATGTTATGTTTTGTATCTTGTCAAAATTCATCGATGCAGAGATTACAGTAGAATAGGAGAGCTTGAATAGGTAAAATACGAATCCGGTTTTATTGTAAACTACTACCTGAGAAGGTATGATGGCTTGGCTGGCTGGCTGGCTAGTGATGGATGACACCGTGCAGGGTTCCCTTATCTCTGTCCAATGGGGAATCAAGATTACCCATGACTCTTTCAATATGAATGTCTCAGCCAGCAGTGTTAGGTTTCATTCCTTAGGGATTGCCTGACTGGCTTGGTCGTATTCCTGAGTTTGTTTGTCTAGTTAGTGGTAAATTACTACTAGTGGTAGTAGGGAGTAAGTCTCTAGCTTGTGGCCAAATACGGGGCTAGGTTGCAGGGCTGAACTGGGTATTTCTGCTTTCTTTTGTGGATAATTGGCGGATGTTTTTGATACTAGTAGTTCTAACAAGTAATATCGTATCCGATCCATGCGATTGATTTGGATAACATAGTGGCATTTATGTCCTTTTAATGGGCGTATATTCTCCCGATCCGCGAAGTTTTAGGGATGCTACCATAGATAGAACCGGAAATGATTCTTAACCCACAACAAATGGCAGAGACGGGTTCGAATTATGTATGTATTGGTATATGGGATCTTTAGATGGTGCATGGTTGGTGGTAAAGTATGGTTGTCAGATGTGGTTTGATATTGAATCTTCCGGACTCAGTATCGGTAGGCTATTCGGTAGATAACTAGAAATGTGAGTCAACAAACTTAGGATGCCCATCCTTTGTAAGCTTAGAAGAGAATGTGAGATCGGCCGGATCTCTCAGTGGTGGTCGTAGTCAGAGATCACGTAGGTAGAGATGGTAAAGGATCGATGATGCCTGGCTATAGTGAATGTCTCAACGTCTCACAGTTCGCCAAGTAAATAGGAGCGTAGAGAGAATAGCCTTTGAATAATATATGGGATAGTACAGAGTATCTGATAGGGGAAAACTAACGAGGAATGAAGAGTGAATTAGCAGCATATGGTCACTATATTGTACGGCTAGTATATTCTTCCGCTCCGTTATCTGCCTTTAGCTTGACGGCAGCGACCCACATCGTCGCTTGCTGCTTATCACTACTGGACTATTTACTAGTAATAGGTTCATCGCTACATGTATACTTGCATCCATTGAGCTCATTAGCACCCCTGCACGCGAATAAACTAATTCTGTCTTATCTGTCTAACAAAAAGCTACAACCATGTTTTACCGTGCGGCTTACCGTTTCCCCACTACCTTACACAGGACCAGACGATCACCTCCAGCTCGGTATTTGCATCAAGTTACGGCAGATTTCCAGAACTATGACTCAAAAGGAAATCTAGTCACTAAAAGGGTTCCTGTCATTGCCGGTGATCCAGGAGAAACCTACCTTCTGGTGTATCCAGAAGTCGGCAGCGCTTTCCGTGCTGCTGCAAAGAAAGAGCATATCTCTGCGCCTGTTGCGGACGTTATACCAACATGCAAATTGATGTTCTTCCATGAATCGCAACATTTTGGGTTTGGTAAGCAGCTCTCTGTCATTCCAGTCAACATATATCCTGTTTATAATATTTGCTCATGAATCGATATCAGAGTCGCCCAGTTATCCCCGCCTCTACGCGCCAACGTACATCTCACGCCAAACGGAGTCAAGTATATCCCCTGCGACTTTGTTTCTAGATGGGAAGATGCATGAATTTGTTCTAGATGGGACTGCAGATGGTATACTAATATATTGCGTGGTTATGATTGGATGAACTCTAACATTGACATAGCTCAGTTTGCTTATCATGCAAGCGCTAGTGCACAGAATCTCAAGCATGTCTTGGAACAGCTGAAGGATGTATGAAGGCTACTTACTACTTTTATTGCGAGCACATCTAATGCCTAAGCCCTATCTTTGATCATTACTCATGACGATGTTTCGCATAAATCGGATCATATCTTAATGACGCTTGATACTAACTTTGATCTTGCTGAAGAAACTATTCTAGCTGGATTGCTAGAGAGCAGATATCGAATCCCATCCGAATTATTTCCAATATTTCCATTGTCGCTTAAGGTAGGTTAAGTATGAGATCTAGATTTCCTTGAGGTAGAGACTCTACTCCTTATTGTAGAAAAAGCCAGTCTCGGTCCAAGCACCAGGCACACAACTGTGTCTACAGTGGTATCAAAAACATTTACTTCATCTCATGATACACATAGTAGTACTTTGTCTCCTTGATATGATCCCTAGCATCTAAGTAGAAACTATCATGAACTAGCTACCCTTCTCATAATAAATAACAAATTACTCAAGCAACATATAAAGAAGACAAGATCTTAAACTTAGTATATAGCTGCAACACCTTATCTCTTTCCTCTCCTATTATCTACTCCAGTACAGTTGTATGCACTATCCACCGAAATCCATCCAAAGAAACTAATAGTAAGATAACAGACTACTTACCTGTAAGATTATAGTTAGTTAAACGGTCATAAGATCATAACACGAACACTCAACATCTACATTATTAATCAAGATCGAGCGTATGCGATCCACTGTAGCTAATTAATCATGAAATGAATCCCTGTCAATAGCAAGCCATAGTATATAGTAGTGATCTCACTGCTAGTCGGTGAAATTATTACCCGTTTCAATATTTAGTTACTTACATCATAATATACTATTCTCAGAGCTGACACTAAGATATAATTACTAGTCATCTGAACCAGAATTAGTAGTTTTGGTACTCATGACAGAAAAACATTCCATACAGTCCCTCAAATAAAAATTAATTTTTATCTTACAGACTGCTGGATTTCAAATCAAATATTCCCACCACATCCATATCTATCCAGCACATCCCACCAAGACGAACGAACAATATACATCCCCGCCAAACGGCCCGTCGCGGCCCAAACCAACAGGCACAAAAACAAACTTTACAGCCGCCAACAAAGCTCCATCCAGACTGGCTGTAGATAAGACCGTCACACTCCTCCCCTCATTCATCTATTATAATTTTCTTTACTGTGGCTGTGGCGGTCAGACTATTGGTGGGACAGGGGTAGATCCCGTGGGGTGGAGAGGTTGTTTCTCCGGTGATCCATCGTGAGTCAGAGATAAGCACAACCCCATAGCCGTATGGGGTACATATCCACATACCTATCTACCTACCTACCTATCAATTTGATCTTCATGCATCATTCTTCTTTCAGTTGAGTTCATTCTATGCATCGGATTGTAAAGCGTGGGGTGTACAGAGCAATGACTGACTGATCGGTGCACATGCAGCCCAGCCATCATCTGAGAGATCACAAACTAAGCAGAGGAATCGAGGATAGGCACAAGGTTGACCGATTGCTGCGTGTATACCCGAGCTGATAAATCCTTGGGGTTTGATTAGCCCCTGCATTTGGTCGATCCTGTCCTTTCTTTGTTGCCTTGCTGGTTTTGTTTGCTTATCTATCCGGAGTGGAGTGGTGCAGTGGTGTGTTCTGCCGGAGTTGATAGATCGTACCTGTAAGTAGTAGTCTTTGTAAGTAATGGATACATTACCGTCTTGGTATGGACTGTTTACCCTTGGTAAGGTACTGATAAAGTACCTGGGTGGTATTAGGCTGTGCACAGTGCAGGCTAAGATTCTTGGACAGCGTACTTTTGTCTAGTCTTCTAAAGGGCGACTATCCAAGCTTTTTAGTAGCTTCTCACGGTGTAATTATAGCTGCTGGATCCACTGAGATGGAGGTCTGAGCAAGGTATCTATTCAACTGGGTTAGATGTCAAGGTCTCATGATTATGAATCCAAGTAGTAGATGCTTTCTCATGATGGATATTCTGATCATACTCACATGTCCATTTATTGCAACGACACCCTTCACATACTCTCTTAATCTAGCTATGAGTCGGAATAGTGTATATAGTATGGTGTGCTAATTCATCCCATCGAATACAAGAGTTATTATGATAGAGGCCACATTACTCGTCAAGTATACTGATATCAATAATATTAGCTTGTTATGACGATCCAAAAATGATATTGTGGATGAGAACGGCGCTGCTGCCTCGTTCACTTCGGTTTGAAGCTCCCGTTGCGTCTATCTGATATCTTACTGTAGAATGGAGTGCAGCAAGGAAAGCAATGATCAAGATGCTTTAGTTGTATGTCTTTTTGTTCGTCGTTAGTTACATTCAGGAAGAAGATGAGGCAACGGATCGGACGAGGTGGTGGGAGGAGGCCTGCCTTTCCTTCCCATTGCGGAAGGAGCGCTGCAGCTGTTTATTTCCAATCTCATTCATAGTTGGTTACGATGTGAGACTTGTTGGAAGCCTCTCTGTCTTGTTATCTGTCTGCTCGTCAATTACTGGCACTTCCATGTTTGTGTGTTGGACTGAGGATGCATTGAATTGTTGACAAGCGTATATACTGTCGACGGAAGACCTTGGAAGCATGTCAAACGACATCTCGGTCTCTAAACACAAAATGATCGAATGCCCAAAGAATACTTGAATATAAAGTATGAAGACTGGTCCTTCATGATCTAACTATACAATCGATAATATACAACACGCCAGCGCTCATCACTTCAACGTGCTCAATAAGTCTGTCTACGACTTGGAGGTTATCTCAGAAAGCTTGCCCAAGATCGCGGTGAATCGTTTCGAGATCCCCCACGACGAAAGACCAGCAAGTATCAAGCAGCCAGCTTTGAGGGTCCCCGCTGGTCCCTGCGGAGCACATACATCCCCAACACCGGTCAGGACAGCTTTCATTCCATGGCCTTCGCGCACGAAAAGTTGGGCTAGTTCATCATCGCAGGGTCTGTCTAGATGAATAAATAGAGGTTTTTCTGGCATGCCGTGTCCTGCTTCACGGCAGCTCATCATGTCAGATAGTGAGGGGTAGCATGCGCCATACGCCCATAGGACTAAGGTTGCCAGGAAGACTGCGACTGGCTCATGGAACGACCGACTTGAGAAATCGCGGGCATGTCTTAGCAGTGCACCTGCGTGTACAACTGCCAGGCGGGCCTTATACTGGTCATGTTTGACCCAGCGTAGGATGTAGTGCCATTCAAGGGTCTGTTCGCGTTCATGCCAATGGGATTCTTCCATTGCCAGAGATGTTGCGAGTGTCCGTATTTCACGAAACGGAGCAAGAAGGATTATGCGAGCCAAATGGAGATGCAAGATTGTGGGATGTTCGAGGCCAGCGGACCTGACTACTGTGCTGCTAGCAGCCCAATGGAGAATATCGAGGCAATCACATGCACTGTTGCGCCATTTGGAATACGACGGTATACCGGGTAGCCATACAGAGCCAGATGGGAGTGCGGAATGCCGTGACTGCTTCTTGGAGGTTGGGTTCCAGAAGGACAAGGGGCGGCGGAAGTAGTCTCCCACCTCCCACATACGGTGATATAACGCGTGAATGAGAAGAAGCTGGCTAAATTCACCGAGATCGGGTACTAGCTCCTTCTCGATGTACATCACAAGGACCGCATCGTAAAGGGAGGATTCTTTCTGGTCTTCAAGGCAATGCATCAGCTGTAAATCCCCAAGCTGACAGATAAAGACGGATGGTACCTGATATTCCTCTCCGTACTTCTTCCCAGGCCTCTGGAGATCCTGCCTCCCAAAGATCTTCATGGGAAGGCAGTGTTGCTTGGCTCTCGTCAAGAGACAGCAAAGGGCGCTTGTCAAAATGGTATGCTATTGTGCAGTCGAGAAGCTATTTCCAGTTAGGCGTTAGACCTCCTAGACAAAAGCGCAGCACGTACCCATATCATGTAGCCCGTCCGTCTTCTCATCTCGTCCTCGACCCAGGATACCCAGCGCAGCTCGTTCGTCTCCCCGTTTGAGGATTGTATAGGTCTGTGACCAAGAAGTTTCTCGCGGGTCACAAAGCCTACCAAGTTGCCAAAGGTGTTCAGTGCCAAAAGCCTAGCCCGTTCATCACAACTGTAGAGTATTCCAACGCAGTTCAGTACTGATGCTTGAAGAAGCCACACGGGTGCTCGATCGACAAGATACTTTTCTTCCTAGAGAAACGAAATCCAGTCAATGATGGATCACCCGGTATCAAAGGACTGTCTCACCTCAGCATTCGTAGCGCGTCTAAGAAACTCATGAAACACCGGTGCGCACTCAATCTGTTCTTGGGAACCAGCAAAGTGGCAACCAACGGCCGACAAAGCTAGCACCACTATCCAATGGCACTTGTTTATATCGAACGTAGGAGTGTGAAATATTGGGTAAACAGGCTGAAAATGCACAAAGTATAAATCAATAAAGCTTGACAGTGTCTCCGCACCAGGCAAGTGATCGGTTTCAAACTTTGGATACAGTATACTCTCCACGCAGCACAATTGATTGAACGCACTGCGTATCCTCTCATATGTCGATGGTTCAAGTGTGTGGCGATAGCCATTCTTATTCTCGTTAGTGACACGGACTCTCGTCTCTGGAAATTGAGGGAACAAGTATTGACGCCGCGTATCTGCTTGCTGCAGCTGTAACGACGCATTCGCAGAAGCAGCACATAATAAAGACCATGAGTCCTGATTCAGTTTAGAGCTCGATGATTGCGGAATAGCACCATCCACCGAGTGATTTCTAGCACGCCGGTTCAGATTTGATTGGCTTGGGCTTTCAGTGGTACCACCTAGAGATGTATACCCAGATGGTGTCTGAGATACATTCTCTGACACCAATGAGCTACTATCAGTACCGTGTATGACCGATGGATACCACGAAGCTTGACTAAGGGAGGTATCTAGAATTCCGGAGGTCTTTTGGTAGGTATTTGTCGAATGACGGCGGTTGCTAGACGCATTAGCAAGATCCTGCGGCAACCAGTTGATCGTAGGAGCAGTGGTCTGATCCAGTAAAGGCTGTATTAGTTCCATTGGTACCTGCTGACTTCCCACTGTTGGCATAATTGCTATACTATTAGAGCTTTTGGCGGACTGGAGCTCCTCAGTTCGGTGAGCGGGTTCTGTCATGTCTTCAGTCGATGTTGCGATTTGTGAGTATAATCCTTGTGTTCCCGCGTCACCATATTGCACAGAAGGGACCCGCATCTTCTTGACCTCTCTAGTAGAATCGTGCAAGGACGAGAAAGTAGAACTGTCTTCGACGTTGGGAGCTTGCCCATTCATCCTGGTCTCATCCGAACGCCTGTTTCCCGGTTCTATATTGTTGTGATCTGCGGACGATTTAGATGAGACTGCGTCGGATGCATTCGACATGGGCATCTGTAGCTGAAACTGTGTCATCTGGTAATGAAAGGGCGGCGGCATTGATTGTTCTCCATTGCGTAAAGGACGCAAGTCGGTGCCATTTGTCCATGTGGTCTGAGCCAGATGAGAAGATTGATCGTACGATGCATCGTCTTTTGTAAAAGAGGGCTGGCTCTCCTTCCGCGTCTTCGCCTTCGATCGTCTCTCGGTCGGATACTGACATTCCAGGGATCGACTTTCGCAACGTGCGCATGGCGAGCCCCCACTACATCGTACCCTTGCTATGGCGCATTTATAGCAAGCGCGGAAGGTTTTGACGGTGATCCGGTGCGTACGATCCTTTCCCCCTTCCATTCCAGCATTATGATGACTGAGTTCGTGACGATGGAGAGTATCCCTAACGACGGTGTCAGTTGACCCTGCATCCAATAGATTAAATCCGGTAGATCAGGGGTCGTGTAAGATTTGCCAAGATCCTAAACAGCATTGGGGTACAAGGTTATGAAGGACTAAGCAGGGGGCCATACGTTCTGGAGAAATGTCGGCCACACTGCGCACACTCGAACGGCTTCTCCTTTGTGTGACTGCGAAAGTGGCGCTTTAAGTGCTCTGGCCTTCGAAAGGTGCTTTGGCAGATGGAGCATTTAGTTTGACCAGCCCCTGTCGAGCTCTGCGGTGCGTCATGGTTGTGGTTGCTGCCGCTGCTGCTGCTTCTGCTATCGTCTTTCGTCGGCTCTTCGGCCTCAGGGCGGGTCACGGTTTCTATGTAATCATTAATCTACCTGCACGCCAGCGAGCCACTACAACTGCACACCCCCTCATTTGTTCCGCAGATGAAAGCAGGTCTGATCTCTTACCTTGCCCGACATCGCTGTTCTCCGGAGACATGGCGTCTCATGGGCGGTTTTCCGTCGAGAAACAACCGAGGGTAGTCTGGCATGGCACCTGAGGTTTACTGATGGAATCAAGAGCGAGTCGAACACTGAACAGCATCCCCGGGAAGTCTGTAGACAATCACCATTGTGTCGCTCTCAGGGACTCCCGTCGCTGTGGTCCAGGGGTGGGAGGGGTGGGAAAGAGGTAACCGGGAAGAGAGAATCGGCGGAACGTGGTCAGACAACAGTCTGCGCTGGACAATACTGACTAGTAGTGGAGGGAGGAACCATTGGAACCAGTCTGGCTGTTAGTGTAGTTTAGAAGGGGAGAGGGAGAAGCGGGGGAAGCTGGAGGTTGACTTGTGACTGGCGGAGGAGCCTCTTTTAGTGTCTTTTAGCGCCGTTATTTCCTCGCGGGGCCCACGAACCCATCGCCCTCCGCGTGGGCGCCAATCGCCTTGATTGGAGGGGTCCCGAAGGTTTAGATTAATGTTGCATGTCTTGCCCAACAATTTGCGCCCGGATCCTGGGCATTTAGACCGAGGTCGGTTAATTACGCCTTTGAGGATCGATGACCGAATGGAAAGCTGTTGGTGTGAATATACCCTCAAACAGGGATACCTACGGTATACCTGGGAACCCATCAGACCCTACATAGTATAGAAAATCTTAGTACGCCAGAAGATGACACTCATACTACTTTGGATCACATTCAAAATCAAAATCAATATAGTTGATCTTAGACAATAATAATAGGGTTTGCTCCCCCCGAGTCATGTAGTGTTGCCTCCTCGTCCCTCAACGACGCGCATAACTGCATATGGAAAGAACACTCATTCTCCACGGTTGACGCCGAGACCCAATTAACCTCTCATTATATGCACTAGTTCGTGGCCTCATACAACCCTAAAAAACCACGACTCGTAGATATAACTTGCATATGACACGCGTAAAAGTCATGAAGGCAAATGTCAACACCACCACCGAAACTGTCGGACAGAGTTTATTACGATGCATATAAGCGCCATCCGATCGATAGCGGTGCTTAGCAAACCCACATGGTGGTCGCCTTAACCATAATGTGTCAGGGAGTGATATGTCAGATTCTTTTATTATTTTCTGCTGTCAGATATAGTTTTGACAAATACTTGTTTCCGTTTTTGTATATTCATTGGAATACTAAGTTGCTTTAGGGATGCGGGAGTGTCATCATCATCTCCCCGAGTTGTTATATATAATATACTTTGTACGACCGGACAAAGCCGATATCAGTGCATTCATCAATTTCAATAAACTCATGAATCCACTTACACAGATTGATGGGTTATATTCTGATAGACTAGTAGACTTGTAATATCATTAGTAGAATTTGTACCAAAAAGAAAGACCATACTAGCTGTTTTATTTATTTACTCACCATTAACCGCAAGTAGTTATATGATGTTATGGTGAGGGAGAGACGCTAAACTTCGGACGGCCGAGAACGCACGGACCCATTAGCTCAGCAGACTTGCAGTCAGGGTGTCCGTTGCCTTTCTGTATCTCCACGCCATCATTCCGTTCAAGAGTTTCAACAACGTACTATTGAAGTGTGCCCATTGTCCTCAAAAGACTCTTGTTGGTGCCTTTTGATTACATAAAGTGATCCTGCCGTGGTCGCTGTCCGCCCCCGGATCAAACCTAAACTACCACTCTTACGACCGCCGCAGAACCTTGGGTCGGGGTCCCCCATGAATGGCAAGTCCGACATCAGCTCTGGATAGCCGGTTGCCTCGCCATGCATCATCGGCACATGTTAATAGTACCGTGACAGCCCTTCAAGGAGCCACAGCTGCATTCAATGCAAATCCTGCCAGCAGAGCACGGTCACCTATTGCCCATTATAGGTCTGGCGCATCACCCATGGAGTCTGTAGGGGTCAGCCACAATAGTCCCGAAATGGTTCCGCCTCGCAACATTCAGACGCCAGAATTGCCCGAAAGTGGCTCAGTCAAGGACAAGATCGGGAAGTTTAGTGCCTATCAGCAGCAGCCCTCTAGTCTGAAAGATGCATTCGGGAAAACTCCAGTCAGCATAGGGGCGAATAGGTCACGCACTCCGCAGCAGATCGCTGCCCAGCTGGCCGCAGGACGATCGACGCCAGGTGAAATCATTGCCACGCATACGGGCGTAAGCAGGACGCAAGGTTCGATGCCGAAGCCCTCAAAACGCAGTGATGACAACGAGGGCCCGCCGTTGCTAGCCCCGAAGCCGGTCTGGGCTTCAAGTGCAAATTCGGCCTCGTTAGACAAGCTCCTTCACAACGAGGCCAATTTGCCGATTAGAGACAAGTCGCTCCAGCGAAGGCCAGTAGCTCAGATATCTCCCATAGAGGCAGCAAAGCTGGCGGCGAAGAAACCTCGTCCTCCACCCGTGCCACGAAAACCAGCTGCAGTTGTCACTGGTCCTACCTCAGTTCCTATCAACGTACATTCCAAGGCCCCAGAGAGTCCAGAGCAGACCTCCAAGAACCACTCCTCACGTCCCCTTGAGGATACTACTATCCCTTCCAAGGCTCCGCCAGCACTTCCTCCCCGAACGGGTGCTTCGTCCGTGCCCCGGAAAGACCTGACAAATCATCGACGGCTTTTAGAAACCAACCATGGGTCCCGGACGCGACCATCGACACCTGGCACTGCATCGCTCTATGCTACATCACTGAGCAATAGTACTACGAGTTTGCTCGACAGCTCCTCAGGGCGGGACGAAGGGGCGTTCTCGGATGCGGTCGTGGCCTCGTCCAGAGCATCGATCCGGGCTTCACAGGAAAGAAAGGTCCCACCGCCCCCACCGCCAGAGCGCCGGGCGAGGTCTCGATCAATCAAGCGATTCCCGCATACTGCCAAGGGAGAACACACAGATTCCCCTAGTCCATCCACACATTTACGACAGACCCTCCGCGAGCCGACCAAGATCGCCGAAGATGATGAGGGGTACCAAAGGCATAAGCATCTGCTTCGCAAGCATCCGCATAAGCATCACGAAGGTGATCGCAGAAGATGGCGGAGTGAGATTACGGAGAAAGAGCGAAGGCGGTACGAGGGTGTCTGGGCTGCGAACAAGGGATTGTTACTTCCACCCTCGCACTTGAGGGTCCCCGAAGCGTATCCGCCGGAGTGCTCCGAGATGGTGGTTAATCTGGTGGCCGCTGACATCTGGTCACGTAGTCGCCTGCCGCGGCATGTGCTAGCACAGGTCTGGGAGTTAGTGGACGGGCAACATATTGGTCTTCTGACTCGAGAGGAATTTGTGGTAGGGATGTGGTTGATCGACCAGCAGCTGAAAGGCCACAAACTTCCGCCGAGGGTGCCCGCCAGCGTGTGGGGAAGCGTCAAGCGGATATCAGGAGTGCACATCCATGGTCTTCCTCCTGCGTGACGAAGATGATAAATCGCGGGCCTTGATAAAGGAGTGGGGACATGTAATAAGCCACGATGGAGAATCCACGCCGGTGCCTTGTGGCTAGACGATCGCATAGTTTAATAAGATTACGCTAGTTAGGAAGATTTCTTGACTGCCTTGTAGGAGCGGGAAAGCTCCCCCCGATTGAACATTATTTGCAGAATGCATGGGCCACGGAGGACCGGCCGTGAGCTCGGCCGCGTTACGCCCGAAGATATTCCTTGTTTTTGAGGGATAGGTGCCGGCCGGCTATTTCGCTCATTATTCATGGAGACTATGGATGCTGAGGAGGACAGATGCAGATAGGCTACCTAGCTAGTTCCCGGTAGTGATCTCCCGTGAGGAACTCAGCAAAAGGAACAACTTACTTGCTTGCTTGCTTTCGTGCGTGTGAAGATTTGAAAGTTGCAGGGTGTTATTATAGGCCAAGTACTTACAGTAAGAGTAGTCGCTCGGGGTTTCTGTGGAGCCCGTGGATCGATCCGAAGTTTGCCCTCCCCCGCCTTCTCTTTTTGGGTTGGGGGAGAGAGCGTGTACGAATACACGAATGCAATAATGCAACTGGGAGAGTAGATAGACTACACCGTAGATAGATAGTCTGGGTGAAAGATGCCGGTCTGTGACAGGGGTGCTTCGGGAGAAGAGAGGGGAGGGGAAATCCCCATTTCCAGGATACCAGACAGCCGCCGCTCCCGTCGCCCGATTCAAAACAACCTCAGAGAATGGGGACCTGATCCACCCGGACTGACGCGAGATCAATCCATTCCCTTGACAATAGTACCCAGAAGGTACAAGTGGTATGTGAGTGGTGCAGCGGGTGCGGTGACCTTTTCCGGTTCATATCACGTGATGGGCTGAGACGGGCTGCTGATCGCCCGATGGGGAAGGAGACGGATGGCGAGTGTCGGGCACCGCCACTCGCTGATGGTCCCCGAACGGTAAGTTAATACGTAGGTAAGTAGTAGTACTTAGTACTGTACTAGTAGTGGGAAGAGGGCTAAGAGGGGCAAAATGAAGGAGGAAAGGAGGATTGAGGAAATTTTTTAACAAAAAGGAAGAGAAAGTAGGGTAACAAATCAAGCAATGCAGCAGCTGCAGCTCGTTAGTAGCTGCAGGCCCTCGAATAAAAAAAAAAAACGCTGTCGCAAGTTCTAGATAGTTAGTATAGTACGTATATTGTAGACTGCTTACTTTTAGTCCGATCTGCCCCCAAAAAGCCACACTTTCTTTAGATCTGTGACCCATAAAAAAATGAATTGCAATTAAACGAAAATAGAAAAGGATGGGAAAAATAAAGAAGAAAAATTTAAAAAAACCATAAAATTCAAATATTGCAGAAAAATGGAATGAAAATGGTCGGCCATTCCAGAGACACCCAAGAGTTCAACGACAGGGGATCGACGATCGTGATTCGAAGAAATGCAGCCGACCCGGCGTGCATATTTTGCACTAGAAGGACTAAACTAATCGGGGGCCCCAGTTTGAAGCGCCACCTTACGCTGGCCTGCAATTTGAATGGCCTTCCAGCAAGCAAATCCCGAAGTGTGGCCGTTCGGGATTTGCCTCTTCGGGCCTGGATGATGATTAAGCCGTGCAGGGTTCCCTTCAGCTGGAGGTCATTGACGCTGTGTATACCAGTCCTCCCCGTCCGTCGATTTGCATTAAAAAGGGCCTGATACATTGGCTCCCCTGAGTCAGGGAAACTTCGATGGCTTTATTGTCTGCGCCATTGTTATTATCGTCGTCGTCGTTGTTGTCGTCGTTGCGGTTCAGACGGGTTTTGGCTTGGGACGCTTCCCAGTACTAGTCAAGTCAAGTCAAGTCGGTCAAGGAATGCTTTGCCTTCGGACGCCAACGGTAACAGTAGTACACTCCGATAGGCGTTCCATGACCTTCTCCTCGGGCAGTCGCGCTCGTTTCGTCCACCTTCGTTGTTTGCCCAAAACCCGCCGTCATGGTTCGAGAGGATCCCGAACAGCCTGGTGGAAAGAATGGGATCCCGGCTGTGGCACTGGCAGTTACACAGTCCAAGACCGCTAGACCCACGGTGGTCCGCAAGAAGTTCGCCAAACCTCCCGTCAAAGTAGCTTGTTTGGCCTGGTAAGTACACTGGCCCCCCCCCCCCCCCCCCCCCTTCCTTCCTTCCTTTTACCTTCCTCTCCGTGAGTTGATGGACAAGGATGGATACATACACACCTTGTCCTTTTTGTTCTCGTTTGCTGCGGCAAACCCATCTTATCATGTGGTTGGCTATTGAGAGGGGACTAATCGGTATCTATTTCTATCAGTCGTGCTTCAAGAACACGTTGTGATGGTCAAGACCCGTGTACCAATGTAGGTATACCTCCTCCATTTTAGGATTGTCAGAGCTTTTCAACATCCTCCCCCGGGTGTTCTTTCCTATCTTCATGCTGTGGACCTAGTCTCTTCCCTCTTTCCCCTCTGCAGCTGCTTTTCTGTTCTGCCATGGCTCACCGGGCTGTTGTTGCTCTCCACACCTTGGTTCTCAAGCGTTTGCCTTCCCTCGATCACCCAGAGAACGTGTGTGTGTGCTAATCTGCTTGTCTGGGACTACAGTGTGCCAGTAGGAATAAGAGTTGCTCTTATCTGCCCAGTAAGCGGGGTGGCCCAAGGAAGAAGAAGAACAAACCATCTGCAGCTGCAGAACCTCAACACGATGGTGTCGAGGATCCTACGATTTTCCCGGTGTCTTCGGGATTTGACGAATGTGCGGTCAGACCCCAGATATAACCCCAAGGCCATTTACTAACGCAAGTTTAGCATCCGGGTTGTTTGGACAAATCGACGTTTTGTCAATTCCGGGGGCAGGGTTGAGAAGCCTAGACTTCGCCTCTGATGTCCACGCCATGTTTGCGGATCTTTTCGTTCCAGGCACAGAGAACACCCATGGTCTAGAGCCGACCCCTTCCCCATCAAATATACCGTCTCGGGCCTTGGTCAGGACGTACGGCAGTGAAGATGCTCTGTGGGTGCTGACTCGTCTCATTGAATTCTTTACAGCATTCTGACTTTAGATTACAGCCTTAACGCATACTATGACTTTATCCATAATTATTTCCCCATACTTCCACCAAGGGTTGACCCCCCGACTCCTGATCGGCCCCTGGATTGTGCTGGCTCGTTCACGGATTCCCCGTCCGAACAACCAATCCTTATCTATAAACCGAGGTCCCCTTTGAGTCTGGCGATTTCGGCGATTCTGGCCCTGGTACCACATCCAAACGACCCAGAACCATCGGGGCCTGCGTCCGTCATCCGCCGTCGCACTTTTGCACACACATATGCCCAGCTGGCAAATACAGCTATCGAAACCGATTGCGAGCTTCACGCTTCGTCCACATACCCTTCAGATGCATTGACAGACGAACGGCCTCTCATTGATCGAGAGTCTTTTCATCCCAAGACACCAGTGGAACTCGAAAGTCTGCTCGCGCTTCTCGTACTTTCAATCTACGAATACAATCAACGAGGTAACCTCCTCAAGATGCGTTACCGTGCGGGTCAGGCTCTGGCCATAGCGTTGGATATGTCTTTGCATTGTCTTGGGGAAGAGTTCGACGAGTTTGCGGAGGCTCGGAGGAGAGCTTGGTGGATGACTGTATGTATCCTTTCTCTGCTTCGCGCCATGGTCACTAATATCTCCGTATTTGCAGTATTATTGCGTTTTGCAGGGCTCTATCGTCAGCACTACAGTAAGTATTTTCTGGCTCCCCTGATAGTGCGATTGCTAATGTCCGATTCACAGCCTTTAGCTATCATCGCGAACGACCCCCAATTTGTCACTCCTTATCCACGATTTTCGGCCGATCCTGATGTATGTCTCCCTATCGCTGAAAATGTAAGACTGTATTATGCGGATAGTTGGCTTCTAACACGCTGTACAGGGCTGGTCAGTATTAATACAAGCTCAGCAAGTTCTTGTGTCAGCAACACAATTTATCATCGATCTGAATAAATGTCTATCCACGAGGACCAACATGTCATACATATTCGAACGGATGCAGCAACTTGATGCATGGGCGAGCTCTGTTCTGGCACAGTCAAATCTACTTCCAATATTGCCTCAGTCTATGGCATGTGGCGGGGAGAGAGAGCTGACAACAGCTCAAAGTATTCGTGCAATATCACGAATAAAGTTGTCAAGGTGTGTATTTTTGGGGCCCCTTGACGACGGTCTTGTTACTAATGGTTCCTTAGCGCTCAAATCAAAGTGCATCGGTTCAGGGCATTCTCAGACTTACCAATCTTCGTTAAGAAACACTGCGATCTGACATCGGCTAATTCGAACAACACCATGCCGAACAATGCTTCCAAGAATTCCAAATCGCAAAGTGGGATTGCAAATATCGGATGTTCGTGTAGCCTGGAGCCGTTTCAACAGGCACCCAGTGACTACTCATCGTCGTCGTCTTCCGTGGCGTCAGATGTTCCGCAGTACCCTTTCATGCAAGGATTTCCATACAGCATTCAACATTCGGCGAAGACGTGTCTGAGAGCATCCCTTCTCATCTCACGCATGTTCTACAGCCTACCCCTGCCGCAACCGCTTCTTGATGAATGTCAGACTCAGCAGGGGTTGCACATACTGCCGGATCAGTTACCACGCACTATGCCGTCATTTGCGTGCTGCCTAATGCAGGGCAGCTATGCTATGCTGATGATCTATTACAAAGCGCGCGGGGAGAAAAGGTCCCCAGAAAGTGGAACCGACAATACCCCCAACCCCTCGGACAGACTCATCGAAGAAATCCGCAAGGGGCTAGAGCGAATAATTGCTACTGTTACAAACTACGCGATTGCATTTGAGGCGTTAGATGGGATGAGGGGTAAGTCCAGTGCACCGCCAAATTCATCTTGACAATGACTGACCTAGTACGGATGTGCAGATGAGATTGAGTGTGCATATCAAACGGCGTTTTCTCAAGCGTAGGCCTGCTTTTGTTTTAGGTGGACTCAAGAGTTCTATTAATTTCCATAAGAGTCTTCCAGGATGGGACTAGTCGCATACTACTACTTTATAGTATCCGCAACACACGGCGCGGGAGCCGTGTTTTTTTTCAATATACTCTCCGTTCCCTCCAATTTCGTATACATCAACACTTTAAAGAATAATACTCACAGTGACACATGACGCTGATATCACTTTCTTATGGTACCTTTTAGTTGTTTGAGCCTTCTCCTAGTAGTTAGATGCCTACGACTCCACATCTACCTGTAACAACACCTTAATAAGTAAAATACAGGCCACGATGTAAAGAATCCCAAAGAACCACGCAGGATCACTTAACTACTTAGCTCCCATGCATAAATTATTTATCTAATCTATCTGCGTAACCTATATTTCTAATCTAGAAGCTAGCGAGCTATATGTATTTGGAATTCCCGCCAAGAAAGAAATCCGATACGTACAAAAAACAAGAATGTGTGACGACATGAAAATTGATATGCAGATCGTGAAACGAGTCAATAAATGCATGAAAGGGGGAGAAAGTTAGATTTCCCTATGTAGTAATACTAAAGTATAAGGTCAGATCAGGGAGGGACCGGAGGGCTATGCTAGGTTTCCTGGTCTGGTTAAATTACTTGTTAGAGTATAACCTCGCTGTAGGGAGACTGGGGTGACCTAGGTCTTATTGAAGGTAATACATCATAGCCTTTAGTTTCGACTGTGTGAGTTCTTTTGTGGAAAGTGTGTCGAGGTGATTAGTTTGAATATGGACTGGGGATGGATTGGGTACTTAGTAGTACTAGTATTGGTTTAGATGCCAAGACGAGGATATATATACATGATCATTATTGAGTAACAGTACGATGGGTTCGAAACTTCTAGCAAACAAACAAACAAAGAAAGAAAGAAAAGAAGAAACTCCCATTATTTATCTATGCTTGGCTTAGCTTGGCAAACTATTGTACTTAAGTGATAAAGTAACTGCTATCTATAGTGAAAAATCTCTTTTTGTGTTAAGGAAAGAGAGAAAGCTGGGATAGGAGAAGGGATAGAACTCATAGTTTCGACCGTATCCCCTCTAACCGGAACTTGACATCCTTGAGCACCTTGCTTGTTGGCTTCCAGTCGTCGAATTGACGTAGGAGTTCCATTGTCTCATCGTAGAGTTCGCGGCGGACGTATTCCTCTTCGAGAATACCGCGCATGGCGAAGGGGAGAATGTAAGGGTTTGCGGGGGCTGGTTGGGTGCGTTTGATGTGCAGATTGGCGCTGTGAATGGTGGATGTTTCGAGGGCAAATTCGATGGCCAGACTTGTTTGTTCTCATTAGTATTGGGGTTAGGGGGATAGTGGGACGGGGGGTATAAACATACCGGTATACGGATGGGTCATCGTAGAGACGGGAGTGCCCTTCTCCACTGTATAGACTGCCTGCTAGGGGGGAGCTGAGCTCGCGGATGAGACCGTGGTCTGGGATGCCTAGGTTGCGGAGCTTGAGGACGAAGCCGACTAGGTGAGAGAGACTGGTTGAGTGTTAGATGCGCTTTTGGTTTTGAGAGGGAAGGAAGTTGGCTTACAAGCTTGGGGCGTGGACTCTGCCATCAACGAAGGCTGCGCGGTAGATGTATGGATGGGTGACCGGGGCGAAGAGGGATGACTAAAAAAAAGGTCTAGGATGAGTATGAGAGATGAAAGGGTTGATGTAAGGCACTTTACCTCAAGAGAAACCAGCTGGTCATCGATGCTTCCAATGTACGAAATCCGAATGCCAAAGTCGAGACAGGTTCTCAGCGCTGATTCATAATCCTTGGAGACTTGGCTATAAGGCAAGGCAAACTCGAACAGCTCTCCGGCGGAGCCACTAATCCAGCGGGATCTGAAGTCTGCAAATGGACCTAGATTGACACCGGCCATAGCACAGATGCCAACACGCGCTGCATTGAGACAGCCAAAGGATATCAACTTGGCGACCAGCATGATCGCAACAGGAACACCCTGACTATGACAAGCTACCAGGATGAAATCGGCTTTTCTGATCTCCTCCATCCAATTGAGTAATAATTTCCACAACAGGTCGACACGCTCAGCTATACGCCCCTCGCCTTCCAGAGCAATCTTTTCGATGTCGCATTTATAACCATGGTCGTCAGCCCAGGTATTTATGGCTTCCGCTGCCATGTTCGAGAATCGGATCGAGGTGCCTGTCGGTTGGCCGAGGACACTCCGGATTAACGGTGCAGGAAAGTACCCATGTATCCCGATTGCCAATGCCCTTTTGATAGGGGGCGTATCCTTAACCATATGGACGTGTCTGTTATTCGATTCTTTACCATAGTGGAAGTATCGCCCTATTGTCTGCAACAAACTGGGCTTTTCTTGCACAGCAAAAGTTTCGTGGAACCTTGGCAAAACCTGATTGGGTAACACTTTTCGCAATTGTTTTGAAGCTGCTGCTTCAGGTGGTCCCGGAACCAAGTCATTGAGACCTGCTTCTGGACGTAATGTGGTTTTATCAGGTAGTGCAGAGCTGCTCTTGTTGCTCTTAAGCTTAACGCTTCCCTTTTTCGCAATCTCAGCCCTTGCTTCTAGCTCCGGTTCGGCTTCAATGGTTGCTTTTTTCAAAGAGGAATCTGGCAAAATAGTGGCGCTAGCCACCTCAGAATCTTGTGGGGCCTCTTTATCAGATCCCTTTGAAGACTCTTTGAACCAGAATGACCATCCAGAGGGCTTCGGGTCCTTCACAGGTATCGTAGCGGGACTACTTGCCCCTTGCGTATCATGGTCTTGAGCTGGTGCAGGTTCCGTCTGCACGTCTTGCGTAGTTGGCTTATCCACGTCATCTGGAGGTTTGCTTGCAGGCTCTTCTGGCCCCTTTGTTGATGAACCGTACCACATTTGAAGCCAAGAACGTTTTAGAGTGTTCTGCGAACTATCATGCGTTTCTTCAGGCTTATCCTGTTCCGGCCTATCTGGCTCTGTTTGCCCCTGATCTTCCGAGGTTGCCTGCTCTTCGTCTTCCGATACAGGGGGTTTCACGGGTGATTCTTCACTAGGCTCTGGTGCACTGGGCTCTGGCACAGGATCTGGCACAGGATCTGGTACCGGATCTTTTGGGGCAGAATTGTCGGTTGTTGACGGGGCATAGAACCATGAAAACCATCCACCCGTTTGGACAGTCGACGTCGGGCCTGCGTCAGCACTGTCCCGGTTATCATCTGTAGTAGACTCGGGAGCAGCACTCAATTGGCCCTTATCAGCATCATCCGCAGCTACTGTCTCTTGGTCTTTCGATGCTTCTTCCTCGGTCGGTTGCGTTGTTATGCCAGCCGGGCACGATTTAGCATCCTCTTCAGGGGTGAATGTAGTGCCATCAGAAGCTATGTTTATCTTCGTTGTCGCAGCGTCGGCGGGAAGAGACCTGCTGGACGCGCCGACTTTCCGAGTAAGCTGGAGGGAGGGGTTTCGGAATGGTTTAGGAGAATCAAGCTGAGGAGTTGAGCGGGAAGTGAGTCGGGGTGCTAAGTTTTGAGCAGCGGAGATGCTCTCACGGGCAACCTCGGTAACGGGAGCCGCTTTGGATGCTCTGGAGACTGCCGGCCAGACAGCAGGATACCAACTCTGATAGTCCAGATGATATATTAGATATACGGGACGGATGCAGAAGGAGATATAGGGCTACTGAAAACCCGGACTCACCGCAGTGCTCCCCCTGTTCCTTGATTCTGCATGGTCTCCGCCTGCGGAAAGCGATGTAGCACCATCGTCGGACGCTGTTGGGGACTTGGAGTCCGCGCCGAGGGGGCTGGGCTTTACTCTCTTACGAGATCCCATCGACGGCATGAAAGCTTAACTAATAACATCACCGAATGCGAGATGAGGTGCAGATCAAAGCATGGAAAAGCCTAAGACCAAGTGAAAGGAGATGCTATGATGGGGGGGAGGCCAGCAGACTAGCCACCAGCGATGGCAGCCGGAGGATCAGCGCGGGTCTTTGGTTGGTTATCAGCCAAATCGGGCCAGCATCACGCCTGACATCACGTCACATGCTCTCTGCTGACCGTCTTTGTTTGCCTCGCCGCCTCAGGCGGTGAACGGGTGTGATGTGGCTGGTGTGTTAGTGCTCCTGCACCGCCACATGCATCCGGGCTGGAAGGGGAAATTTTTGTTTTTCGGGGCCGATGTGGAGAAGGCCAGGAAAGGATCCATCCAGGCCGCCGATAACTTTTTTTCCTGGATACATTCTTTTGTACCGCTTTCACCATCCTACCCACTTGCATCCGCAGTTTTCTGTTTAGCGGTTTCGTTTTTTTGTCGAGTGTGCCTCGACCCCCCATCTCTCAAGATGGCGATTCAAAAGAAGGTAATGCGGCATTGGTCTGTCCCGCGGTCATGGAATTCCAGTACTGACATTGACTTAGCATGGTAAAGGTCGTTTGGATAAGTGGTATCGCCTGGCGAAGGAGAAGGGATACAGAGCGAGAGCTGCTTTCAAGCTGATTCAGCTGAACAAGAAGTATGGCTTTTTGGAGAAGAGCAAAGTCGTTCTCGATCTTTGCGCGGCACCCGGTGTGAGTACAACCCATCAGTGTATACTTAACGCCGAGTCTGGTGGCTGACCACTTTCGCAACACAGTCGTGGTGTCAAGTTGCTGCAGAATGCATGCCCGCACAGAGTATCATTGTCGGTGTCGATCTTGCGCCTATTAAGCCGATCCCCCGAGTCATCACTTTCCAGAGCGATATTACGACCGAGAAGTGTCGCACAACAATCAGACAGCACCTGAAGCACTGGAAGGCTGATACCGTACTTCACGATGGTGCCCCCAATGTTGGTACCGCCTGGGTTCAGGATGCTTTCTCTCAGGCAGAGCTGGTGTTGCAGTCTCTGAAGTTGGCTACGGAGTTCTTGGCGGAGGGCGGTACATTTGTTACGAAGGTCTTCAGATCCAAGGACTACAATCCGCTCCTGTGGGTTTTCAAGCAACTCTTTGCGTCCGTGGAGGCGACGAAACCTCCGTCTTCTCGAAACGTTTCTGCAGAAATCTTCGTTGTTTGTCGCAATTACAAGGCACCAAAGCGCATTGACCCGAAGTTCCTCGATCCCAAGCACGTCTTTGCAGAACTTGCGGACCCTACCCCCAACAACGAGGCCAAGGTGTTCAACCCGGAGAAGAAGAAGCGCAAGAGAGAGGGTTACGAAGAGGGCGATTACACGCAATTCAAGGAGGTCCCGGTTACTGAATTCATCAACACCACTGATCCCATTGCCATCCTGGGTTCATGCAACAAACTTAGCTTCCAACAGTCCCCAAGTGGTGACCTTGCCCTCGCCACTCTGGAGAGACTAGAAGAGACGACCGACGAAATCAAAGCCTGCTGTGAGGATCTCAAGGTTCTGGGTAAGAAGGAATTCAGGAACCTGCTCAGGTGGCGACTGAAGGTGCGGGAGCAGTTCGGTCTCGCTGTGAAGAAGGGTGGTCAAGCCAAGGAGGATGAGACCGAAGAAGTCGCGGAGGTCGCTCCTATGGATGACGAGCTGGCCATCCAAGAGGAGCTGATGCGCCTTCGTGAAAAGGAAACCTCCAAGCAGAAGAAAGAGCGCCGCAAGGAGAACGAAAGGAAGCGCAAGGAAATCGTTCGGTTACAGATGCACATGACGACACCCATGGATATCGGAAAGGAGCAACTGGGACCTAATGGCGAGGATGCCACATTCTCGCTCAAGCGCGCCGAGAGAGGTGGAATCAGGGACACCCTCGCTGCCGGCCATGAAGCAACGATTGAAAGTGATAGCGAGGACAGTGCTTCCGAGTCTGACTTCGAGGAGAGCGATGACGAGGAAGACCGTCTGGAGCGGGAACTTGACAACCTGTACGAGCAATACCAGGACCGCAAGGAGGACCGGGACACGAAGCTACGGGCAAAGAAGGCCAGGAAGGACTTTGAAGCCGACTCCTGGGACGGCTTTTCCGATGACGACAAGGAAGATGGCGAGGACTCGGACGACGAGGGTCTTGGAGTTGGCTCTGCCGGCGACAAAGCTACCAAGTCAGCTTCCCTTTCCAACAGTGCGTCGCTATTCTTCGACCAAGATATATTCCAAGGCTTAGAAGACATCGACGATGTCGAGGATGAAGATGACGAAGTGGCAGATGAAGATAACGCCATCGAAGTTAAGCCTAAGGGCAAGGAGTCTGAGAAGAAGAAGGCAAAGGAATCCAAGAAGCCTGTTCAGGCGATGGAAGACTCGGATGAAGAAGATATTGAAGAGCTTGAGGATCCACGGAAGAAGAACGGGCAGCTCGGTAAGTTCGCAGATGTGGCATGTCTTTGCCTTGTACCCTGGACAATTAATGCTGACTCTACTACTCAGATATCGACATCATCACTGCGGAAGCTATGGCTCTCGCCCAACAGATGGCTACTGGAGAGAAGAAGTCTTCTGATGTGGTTGATGATGGCTTCAACCGATTTGCGTTCCGCGATAGCGATGGTCTCCCCGAGTGGTTCCTTGACGACGAGAACAAGCACAGTATCCAGAACCGTCCTATCACCAAGGCGGCCGCAGCTGCAATCAAGGAGAAGATGCGCGCCATCAACGCTCGCCCGATCAAGAAGGTTATGGAAGCCAAGGGTCGCAAGAAGTTCAAGGCCGCCCAGCGACTGGAGAAGTTGCGCAAGAAGTCTGCACTGTTGGCAGATGACGAAGCCCTCAGCGAGCGTGACAAGTCGCAGGCCATTGCGAGATTGATGAGCAGGGCTACCAAGAAGAAGCCCAAGCAGCAAGTGAAGTTGGTGGTTGCCAAGGGAAACAACAGGGGTATCTCTGGACGTCCTCGTGGTGTCAAGGGCAAGTACAAGATTGTGGATTCTCGTATGAAGAAGGATATCCGGGCTCAAAAGCGTCTTGCCAAGAAGAAGAAGAATTAGTGATGGGGCTTAGCTGTGGAACTCGAAGCGATCTTTTTCATCATTGTGAATGTATATACCCGGTTAACATTATAGATCTCTGTATCATATCCATGGTGAAAGGGGTACGTACCTGTTATTGCGAACTGTAAAGTGTTTTGATCTCGTCACTCTAGACGAAGATATGGTTTAAGGCATCAGTTGTCTCTCATTCAACAGTGCTAATCAGCATATGGCAATAACACTACAACACTGGCCAGTTTTCTACTTACGTCTATAGGAGTACTCTGGCCCCTAGATTTAGATGTAATACGTAGGGAAAGATAATGTTGGGATGATTAAACGTAGTAGATAATGACATTTCTTGAGAATCATAATTTCTGCTCGTGTGCCTGTGACAGACACAGCATCATTCGGATATAATATGTATTCTACGAAGATATTATATATCAATAAGCCATCCAATTCAGGCAGGTAGAAAACCATGGCCGTGTCGGTTCGTCGCGTAGCCCTCTATGAGAACTTAGAGGCATCATTCAAGGCTTCTGCTTCCTTACCCATTCTATCCATCCAGCGATCAACAAGATCTTGGTTCTCCTTCTGCAGCCGGGATGACCGCTCTTCAGCCATATTCAGTTGAAGGTTCAACGATGCCAGCTCGTCTTGGAAATCCTGAGGTGGTGTCAGCAACACTAGAAGGACTCCAATAAAGGAGGGAAGGGAGCAGCATACCTCCAATAACTTTGCCTTCCCGCGCAATTCCTCATCTCGATCCTTTAAGCGTAGTTGAAGATGGGCGATCTCATTTTCAAGTAAGCGAATCCGTCTGCTATCCTGAGTGCTTCTCTTCCGCAGCTTCTCCAAGTCAGCGGTCATGCGTGTGAGCTGGTCCTGCAGTTCGGAGCGTGACCGCTGCGCCTTAGCCAGGTCTGCACGTGTAGCTAAGAGGGTCTCTTGTAGAGATGGGTCTTGTGTTCCTGCTCCTGAAAGCGCCTTGCTGGAGCGGGATGCTGAAGTGTCGGATGGCACATGCTGTGCTTCAACCGGATCTGAGCTCGGTGGGTTGCCAGCCGCTGCTCCCTGAACCGTGCGATCGGCCAGTTGGGTATCTAATGTATTGTCACGATAGTCAGAGAATGGTCAGAATACTTCCGGGAATGTGGACTACCCCAGAAAGTGAGGGTGATCGACATACAAGCATCGTAAATAGCTATGCTGGCTTTCTCTCGTCGATCACGAGCCGCCAGCGCGGCGGAGTACTCCTCTTTCCAGTGGGCCATTTGATAGCAAGTGGTGATAAGGTGAGAGTCTATCTAGCGGACGGACGGCGGACCCCTCATATCATGGAGCCATGGTGGAGCTCAGAGTCGCCGAGGGAGAGACGTATAGCTATATTCACAGATGTTACTAAGTTAATAAAGGGACCAAACGAGTTAAACCACGACAACCCCAACGACCTGCACAACTATTTGAAAGCGTGGGGGGAAGAATGGCTGCTGCTTGTCACTGACGGGTGGATGGGGCGCTGACCGCCATCTCCACCGCCCACGTCCGCGTGCATCATCGAAAGCCGCCGTCGCCGTTAGCTCGGCTCAGTTCACCGTCCAGGCCCAACCATCACTCTTCCTGTTTGTTACTTGACAACAACTACCCGACTCGCTCGGTGTCTCTGCCAACTGACTGCATCCCTCGCTGTGCTGACGGGATTATATCGAACTTCTCTTTGCTTTTTCCCCTTCTATAGACAGAGCTTGACTTGTCCATACACTCACAGCCCCCTCATATCTCCACCATGTCGTCACGGAAGAAGGTCTTGTTGAAGGTACCTCGCCTCCCCCGACTCATGCAGGCCAAGCCGCCTCGATGAAAGCTTCAATTACTCACATAGCTCTCGGAATCTCTTAGGTTATCATTCTTGGTGATAGCGGCGTCGGTAAGACGAGTTTGATGAACCAATATGTCGGTGGCCTTATCTCCCAGCTGTTCCTCGGATCCCCACTCACCCTCATCTCGCTCAACAGGTCAACAAAAAGTTCAGCGCAAGCTACAAGGCCACAATCGGAGCCGACTTTCTCACCAAGGAGGTTCTAGTCGATGATCGGCTAGTGACAATGCAGGCATGTACTCCCCCGCTTGCGAAGATGAACGGAGCGATTCTGGGAATTGGAGTTAACCAGTTCTCAACAGATTTGGGACACTGCAGGACAAGAACGATTCCAGTCCCTCGGCGTTGCATTCTACCGCGGTGCGGACTGCTGCGTCTTGGTCTACGATGTCAACAATTCGAAGAGTTTCGAGGCCCTTGACAGCTGGCGCGACGAGTTCCTGATCCAGGCCAGCCCCAGGGATCCTGAGAGCTTCCCTTTTGTAAGGACTTCTCCTTCCTTCAATCTTATCTGACCTAGGCGCATGGTTTGCGCGATGGTTAGGCTGGTGGACACGAATACTGACTGGGGTTCAGGTTGTGATTGGTAACAAGATCGATGTGGAAGAGAGCAAGCGGATGATCTCTTCGAAACGGGCTATGACGTTCTGCCAGTCGAAAGGCAACATTCCCTACTTCGAAACGAGTGCCAAGGAAGCCGTCAACGTTGAGCAGGCTTTTGAAGGTTGGTTACTTATCCTGACTGTTCAATGCATCGCTAATTTTGCACTCAGTCATCGCCCGGAGCGCTCTGGCACAAGAAGAGGCAGAAGAATTTAGTGGGGAGTTCAGCGACCCGATCAACATCCACCTTGATGGTGAGCGTGACGGATGCGCTTGTTAATGACCCCTATACTAGACATGCCTTGCGAACGTTTTATATTTCTGCTTCAAGCCCGCTCCATTTTCGCTGTACGCGCCTCCGAACGCTCCCATTTCGTGCTTGTCAGAGCACATCAATGCCTCGTATGAACTTTTGAGCTTGGAAGAGCGTAGCTGTTCTTTTTGGGAACACCTGCACTTATACAGTTATGGAGCTCCTCATGTGTCACGCTCCTTGTCTTGTGTTTGCCTGCCAATTCGCATGGGATATCCGTTGATGGTCTTGATTCTGCTTAATATTTCCCTTTTGCTTTTCTGGTACGAAGGTACTATCATGTTCTGTAGGAGTCTGGAATATTATTGCTTATCTGCTGAAAGCTTGTACAGTATAGCCGGTTAAGTAGGCAATTACCACACATCTAGTGTTGTATTACGCAAGACCTATGTTTCTCATAGTCAGTTCAAATTCCCAATTAGAACCCGAGAAGCAAGGAGGATCCCGCTGGCCAACGAGCCAGTGGTATGGTGGAGGAGATCAGGATCGGCTAAGCGTCGCGTGCTTATCTCGGCGCATCTCGTGATGCTCGGCGTTATCAGTTCGGGTTACACCGCAGAGTCACTCCGCCTCCGGGTTCCCTCTCTCCTCCGGTGAATCCCCCCGATCTTACTCCGTCCACGCCCCCTTCTTTATCGCCTGCTGGAACAGGTGGTGTTCTCAAATTGTATGGCCTTCGTTTGTGCCCATGATCTAAAACGGATTACTCGCGGTCCGGGGGTTCTAGTATACCTCGTATCGCGTGCGCCGGCGGGGAATTCTATAGAGCCTCGACTCATAGCGAGTCCTCTTATCGCCCGCTACTGACGGCCAGAGAAAGTACGCGGAAAGGACTCAAAAACCATGGAAGCACCCGAGACCACGGAAGGTTCGATCTTGGTCGGTGCCGCGAGACGAACATTGGGCATTTGCCTGCTGCTCGTCGTGGTCTTCCTATGGACGGCCTCGAACTTCCTCGCCAGTGTATGTGCTTGACTACTCTTGACCCTTCACTCTATAATATACCCGGTGTAGTGCTGATTTAGTCTCTGTCTATGTTTCACAGACGATATTCGCCGACGATACATACTCAAAACCGTTTTTCGTGACATACATCAACACCTCGTTGTTCATCCTTCCTCTCTTCACAATTCTCTCTAGACGGCTCTTGAAACTATGGCAAGCAGGGAAGCTCTACCGGATTCGGTCCTTCAAAAGCCTATTGGAGCACCTCGATTCTCATGATACGAACGTCGAGGCACAGGGTATACTCAGTCACAATGCAAGTGGGGAGCGTTGGCGCGGCGAGAACGAAGACCCTGAAACATGGGCTGGTGCTGGGTTCAATGCTGCACCCCGAGGTCAGCCATCTAAGCTGGGATTGAAGGCGACAGCTAAACTGAGCTTTGAGTTCTGTTTGTTATGGGTAAGCATATCGCTACACTGAATCTCCAAACTGAAAAGCTAACAAGCACCAGTTCTCCGTGAGTACTAGCGATTTAATTGAGCCATCCATCCTCTAATACTGACTCAATCAGGCAAACTACTTCGCAATGGCCTGTCTCCAATACACAACAGTAGGAAGCACCACAATTCTCACCTCAACAAGCGGTACGTACGCCACCACTTAACACCACCAAAAACTAACCCCAAACCAGGAGTCTGGACCCTCATCTTCGGCGCCCTAATCGGCGTCGAGCGCTTCACCATGCGCAAACTCATCGGGGTAATAGCCTCATTGATCGGCATCATCCTCATATCCCGCGTCGACATGTCACCCGCCGACAACCCCAGCAATACCAGCGGCAGCGGGAGCACCTTCCCCTCCAAAACCCCCGGCGAAATCGCCCTCGGCGACGCAATGGCCGCATTCAGCGCCATCCTATACGGCGTATACACCATCGTGCTAAAAAAGCAAGTGGGAGACGAATCCCGCGTCAACATGCAACTATTCTTCGGCTTAGTAGGATTATTCAACACGGTCCTTCTCTGGCCAGGCTTCATCATTCTTCATGTCCTCGGTATAGAATCTGTAGGAATGCCTAATACGGGGAGAGTCTGGACGATTATCTTGGTATTACCCCTCTCTCACGTCAGCAATACACAGATAACTAATACCAATTTTTAAATATAGGTAAACGCCCTCGCCTCCCTCGCCTCCGACATCGCCTGGGCCTACGCAATGCTCCTCACCACACCACTAGTAGTAACGGTTGGATTGAGTCTAACGATCCCGCTCTCGCTCGTGGGCCAGATCGTGCTTCAGGGACAGTATGCGAGCGGGTTGTACTGGGCTGGGGCTACGGTGGTGTTCTTGTCGTTTTTGGTGGTTAATCAGGAGAGCTGCGAGGTAGATGGGGAGGGGCCTGCGGTGGTGGTTGGGAGGGGAGGGGCTGGTGCTGGTGCTGGGTATGAGGCTATTCCTGGGGATGGTGGTAATGAGTATGGAAGGGATAGGTGATAAGTATCTATACCTGCTATGGAGGTGTTGGTACGTTAGATAGGTAGTAGGCAAGGGGCTTACTTTACTATCACTGATTGAGGAACTGCTGAGGACGGAAGCAAATTTGGTAGTGAAATTAGCATTGACACAATGTGCTCATGACTGAAGCACAGAGAGCATTATTGGTACTAGATAGAATTACATGACCACAGTCAAACACAAGGTGTGCTGTGTGGGAGGAATAAAAGTGAGAAGAAATACATGAAGAGCACGCAAAACCCGCATCACTTCTCATGTCATCCAGGACAATCAAGCCATACGCGAGACTAACCCAACTTGTAATGTCTCTTACTCGCGGGGTCTCAACATCTCATACAATCAGTTATAAAATCACAAGACATTAAGACAAAATATCATGAAGAACATTGGGTATGTATCATCAAACAGGAGCAAGTGCGAAGTAATATAATACCGGCGAACATAGAAACCACAAAGGAGAATAGTTGGGTAAGAATTGAAGTAGACTAGCCAGAATCCAAAGTGATATCAAGAAAGCTTAGAGGAATGTATAGAAGGGGTGGGATCCGAAGGGTTCCGGAATCTGTTATACAAGTGTACTTCTTTTAATGGAGGCCTGCTGCTCCGGGCGCAGGCTCCAGTTTCTTGCGGGCGACGAGAATGCTCTTCAAAGCACCTAGCCACTTTGCAAGAGATTCTTCATCCGGTGCGCATAGTCGATACGACTTTTCTTCCGCGATGATTTGAAGACAGAAGTGTTTCGAACGTGACATAGGGTCGACTTCAGCAGCGTCGATCACCTGTGCCATGGGTATGACTTTGACGGCAGAGTATTCCTTGAACATGGCATGGTTAGTCAAAGCTATAGAATGGAATGCTAGATAAATAGCGAAATAATAAAATCCATACCTGTTCATCTTTATAGAAACCAAGGCTTTTCGGGCGCAGCACAACCCATAGTCGCTTCCAGTGGCGCATAGATCCCTTTATTTTGAGGCATTGAAGATACCCGTTGCATACAACTCTCTCCGGGTCACGTAGGACTGCGGACTCATTGCGCGGAATCGAGGAAGGGCCGTCGCTATGCACTGATGCAGGCTGGTTTTGAATGGAAGGCGATGTCATGCGAACGCCGTTGTTATTCCCAGGGCCATCGGACCATTCTGAATATGACGTGATATCATTTCCCGAGTGATCATGGGGCGAGGCAAAACGCCTCGAATGGTAAGTGGGTGACAATGAATCTCCGACTTCCGGAGAACTTGGTCGTCCGCGCTGATCAAAATCGGAGTGGTCGGTTGTGTCATAGATGCGGCGCTTGTTGTTGCCGGCGGTGTCGCTATTCTTTGATAAGGCGAGGAAGGCCTCTTCGTCTTCGTCCATGCGGGTTTCTGATCGAATGTGTCTAATCCAAGCTTCGGCCTCTTTTTCCGAAGATGCCTGGAAGCGATAATTCTTCGACGGCGAGAAAACGCCAAAAACGTGCTGTCGGTTGGATCTGGGGGACCTAACCGACGCAACGGCCGTGACCTCAGACAACGTGATAGAGGCTCGGAGCCTCGTGGCCTCCTCATCCTTGTATACTGACAGAAGGTTGGGACGTAGAACGAGATATGCCGGTTTCCAGGAGGCCCTGAATGCCTAGTTCGACAGAGTTAGTTCTAAACCGAGCTCGGCTGACGGCGCAAACGACTAACATGTTTGTGCTTCACGCGACGAAACACCTTTCCAGTCTTCAGGACCCGATCGAATTCGAAGCTCCCATTTTCATTGACAGGCGAGAAAGTATCCAAGTTGACATGGCCGCTGCGATAGTGAGCGGATTGATTATTCGGGACTAGAAGCGCCGACGTCTGGACGGTGCCATCGGGTAGCTGGATCGCGGGAGCTTTGGGATTCCCTTCTGCAACCGGTGCGTACGATGTGGGAATTGGTTGAGTCATGATTATAGGAAGCTTCGTACTAGGAGTAAAGATCTGTGTCGGAAATAGCTGTCGTGTGCAAGTAGTATTCGAACGGCGCGCGAGCGGAGAGAAGGAGTGTATAGCGCTATCTATACCGGCTGGACGGCACACCGGGACGGCGTCCACTTTAAGAACTGTAACGAGAAAAGATCGATATATAGTGAGTGGTAGAGGTTCGGCAAGATTAGAAGAAGGTAGGCAGAAATATTGGCCAAGATAGTAGTATCTGGCTGCTGACGATTAGAGTCGGTCGCGACCGACAGGGTCATGGAGGCTGTGCCAAAAGGAGTGGTGAGCGGGTGGGAAGCGACAACGGAGGGAGGAGCAATGAGGGAATGCGATGAAGTAACGAAGCCCTCGCCGTGACGACAACCAGTAAGTACTAGGTTCACACAGAATAAAGAAGTATCATGACTCAAGTGAAAAAGGCGCAACTCCCTCACCAAACGGATCCCAAGGGTTAGGAGGAGAGAAAAGGGGATCCTTTTCGGGGACGTAAAAGAGATGAGGAGAGAGGGGGCGGAGGTTCTTTTTCTAATTTTCCCAATTCAACGGGACGCATGGACGTTTTTTTTTGTTTTGGAGATCATCTTGGGTTTAGTCCCGTTGGAAGCTGGAACCTCGACCCTCGACGGGCTCTTTCTTTCCCCTGCCGTTTCACCTTCGCGCCTTCTGCCATCCTTTTCCTCTCGCAATGGACAAGTTTCTCAAACCCCCTTCCTTGAATAGGACTGCACGACTCCCTTTATGAAACCCTTTGTTGATTTGATTCAGTTTTAAGGGAAAGGGGGAGGGAGAACAACAACAATAACAATAAAATAATAACCGATGCTGGAAACAATCATAGGATGGTGACTGAAACGGGCTGCTATACCTCGTGGGTAGTAGCCATGACCCCGACGACCCCCATTTCTACTTTCTACTAGTAGTAGTAGTAGTAGTAGTAGTAGTTACTTTATCATCTGCTCCCTCCCGCAACAACCACACCACCACGTTTTTGAGTTTCCAAAGACAGGTCTTCTTCCCCGACATTCTTCGGGTTCATCAAACTACGTGAATCATGAACGGATATGATCTCTACAATTAGTATACACGGCAGATCCACGGATCTGATTGCCCACACGGGTGGCTAATAATAGGACTATGTATGTACTGTAAGTTATTATTTACTCTCCGGAGAGCATCGAGTAGTAGTAGATAGATAGATAGATGGATAGTCCCTTGACCGCGCTGCAGATCATGACGGACCAATACGTACTACATACAGTACTACTACCAGCATTAATGCCTGAAGACGGCCGTGCATGAGATGAGTTATCGTCCCGACATGCATGTTGCGTGTACCTACATAAGGTGTAGTATATGAAGGGTAGGTAAAATATCTACCGACCTACATGCTTTCACCGACGCATTGGATAATGTGACAGCTCAGCCGCGAAGCTCCGCACGATGCTTCCTCTCGCCATGAAAAAGACTTGCAGTTATTCTCCCGGTAGTGATGTCATTGGTGAGATCCCGCGATGGACAATGATCAAACTTACTATGTATGTATAAGCTCTGTCAATCCAATCGCCATGCCCTGGGCGAAACTCAAGCGGGAGTTCTCCTTTCGGAATCCTAACGAGGGCATCCGTTTCTATCCAGGATCCGGGATAGAGACTGCCGTGTCCCAGCAAAGCCTTAAAAGGCCACCTTGACAGATCCCCCCTTAGGACCGGGGTCACGTGTGGGTCCCGGTGGGATTTCAGGGTTCTGGATGCATAAATTACCGGCTCGTAATACCACCAGGTACCAATGGCCCGCTTTTACCATACAATACATCTCCTGCTCAGTCGGGCCGAATTCACCGGCTAGAACTACTAAGGAGTATTTATTCTATCTACTTAACTAACGGTATGGAGTAGTTATCTCCTGGTAAACCACCTAGCTAGGTTGCTAGAGTTAACCTAGGAGATAGTAGTGTAAGAAACTGGACACTAGACTAGATAATTTGCTACCATTTAGTCGACTCCAGATCTCCTATTCTCCTGCCATATGCGTAGGAGATTATCAGTCTTGATTTCATACAATGAATCAATTCCAGCAGAACTTGCATCCGAAATCCGAGTCAGATCTCGGACCCGAGTTGCAGGACAGTGAAAGAGACATGCTAATGGGCCCATTTATTACACAATGAACGAGCCATGTCCGTCCGTCTGTCTCTATCGGCATCATGGCTAAGTATGAAGATGAAGGTAAGAAGGTAAAGGTGCTCTCTCATTTCTTCAATATTGTAGAGGCGGAGAAAATCAAAACAACATCTTGAAGCAAGCTAGTGTTGGCCCCTTTTAGGGAAGTTTGTCTTGCCTACTCTTACTACTACTTACCAAGACACACATGCGTGGTCAAGGGAGAGTGGTTGCATCCCGCGGTTACGAAGCGCGGCCACCAAGAGATCTAAACCCTCTGGTGTCTGACGACGGTCGCGCCAAGCTAACGAACGAGAGGAACTGGTTCTGGAAAACACTAAACATAAATAGAAATCCAATGTGGTCTCTCAACTTCTAATTGCCCTTCAAGGTGGTTCGCCATGCTGATCGTGAACTCAAAAGGGCCCAGGAAAAAATACCCTTTGACACTTGCTGACGACTGCCAGATTCCACCCGGCCAAAATTAAGAATGATTCAAGGAGGACGTGTTTT
The DNA here is from genome assembly GCF_003184835.1 of Aspergillus costaricaensis CBS 115574. Lineage (NCBI taxonomy): Eukaryota > Fungi > Ascomycota > Eurotiomycetes > Eurotiales > Aspergillaceae > Aspergillus > Aspergillus costaricensis. The sequence continues at coordinate 58,591 of NW_020291848.1, forward strand.
GCAGGTTAAGCTTCAGGGTCTTTTGCATGCACCAACTCTCCCAACTCCCAAAGTAAGTACCAAAGGCTGGGTCGGTAAGGCCTGTACAGATAGATTCCTAGTTCTTACCGCCCATCAGGCCCGAATTTTTCTCTCGGTGGTGCTGTCTTGACTCGTTTCCCTTTAGTTCCCCCCAATAACCACAGTACAAGGGTTGTGTGGTTTCTATAGTGCCTTTTTTAGACGTAATTTTGGTCATTCTACTAAAGTGCCACCAATCTAACCGACCAAGTCAGCAATAATTTACCGCCAGTGATTTGGTCTGGGAGAAAAGAGGGATTTAGGAAGAGGGTGAAAACGAGACAAGAACGAAAGGGAGAACCAGTTGGACTACCGCAAATAGGCTAACTGTAATACGTTACCAGAATACCAGTCTGGAAAGGAGAGCCGCGACTCCCGAGCTGGAGGGTAGGCTGTAAATTACCATCTGTGACCACGACCGCTTGCGCCTCCCTGGCCTTGGCGGAACTTCCACCCATCCCCATCCCCAAATAATCCTCTCTCGAGCCTTCATCTCATCGGTTGCCCTCCCGCAGCTCTCGGCTTCCACCCAGCCTCAGCCTGCCACCCCCCGCCCTCTGATCGTGATTAATGACCTCGTCGACCACAATCGTGTCTTCGGCCTCATTGCTCCGGACACCAGTCCTTTGCGTTGCTGTCGACTTCCCCCCCGCCCACCTCTGCTTGGCCGACTGAGAGGGAAAAGTTGGCGAGAAAGGAGGCTTTCCTCCGGCCGCTCTTTATTTCGACCCTTCGCTTCGTCAAGATCGGGATCCTCCATCCGTTCTCGATTATAATACTCTTTAATCGCTTCTTTGTGTTTTCATATCGCTCGGCTTTGGAAAGTGAAATATAAATCAGTGTCTCGCTCCTCGGCGCTCGCGTGCGGACGTACATATCTCTTGTCATCGACGTTCCCTTTGGGTTAATATCCGACAAGAGAGGTCTCGATCTGAGAAACTTGTTTCATTTGACTGCTGATATTTGAAAACTACTGTGTGCCATCGCTGTTCAATCAGCCGTGTGGCCCATCTTTTGCACCCATGGGCCTCGTTCAACGGGTTACGAAATGGCTGCCCTCCACGCCGAGTCTGCCCCTAGATGACTCGTCGCGCGAGAAAGGCCGTAATCTGTCCAGATTCGCTTTCTTCAAACGGAGGATACGCTTAAAGGGCAACTCTTCGATCTCGATACCCCTGGGATTTGTTTTACTATTTCCATGCCTTGTAATAGTCCTTATCCTACTACTTTTTGTTCGACATCCTGCTTCCCCTGGGGGGATTCTCATCCCTGCCGGTACTCCGCCATCTATCAGGTTCGTTCTACTCGCTAGGCACGAGATACAAAATTTTCGATAGCTAACCACGCGCCGATTTGACAGGAAAATAAGCGAAAAATATGACAAAGTCTTCGCTACCGGCTGTCTCCCCGTCGAGAAAACCGACGCCCCGCGCGCAAATGCCGCTTTCGTCGTCCTTGCCAGAAACAAGGAATTGGACGGAGTTATTCAGTCGCTCAAGTCTATTGAAAGACACTTCAACCGCTGGTTCCACTACCCTTACGTCTTCCTGAACGATGGTGATTTCGATGACGCCTTCAAGGCGACGGTCAAGAACTACACCAGCGCCCCCGTTGAGTTTGGCAAGATTGATGAGTCTATGTGGGGTTACCCCGACTGGGTTGATCATGAAGTCGCCAAGGAGGGTGTTCGGAAACAGGGTGACGCCGCCATCATGTACGGAGGCATGGAGAGCTACCATCATATGTGCCGATTCTATTCCGGGTAAGTTTCCCAATCATCTCCACTCCGCTGTCACTCATCCTGACCGTTGAATAGCCACTTCTACAAGCACCCCCTGCTCATGAAATACGAATGGTACTGGCGCCTTGAGCCTGAGATCAAGTACTTCTGTGATATTACATAGTACGACCCTCCCATGGATCCTTGCGTATCGGCCAATACTGACATCCTAACCAGTGATCCATTCATCAAGATGGCGGAAGCAAACAAGACCTACGGCTTCACGATCGCTGTCAAGGAGCTTCGCGAGACCGTCCCCAACATCTTCCGTTACGCATCTGCCTACAAGCGGAAACACAACTTGGAATCGAAGGGATTGTGGGAAATGTTCCTGGAGAAACCCGAAGAAGAGCCTAAGCCCGAGGAGGAAAAGCAAGAGAAACTCCCTGAGGAGATTCTTCAAAATGAGCCTGGTGAAAATACTGTTCCCGATGTTGACCCGGAAGCCATGGAAGGCGAGAAGTACAACATGTGCCACTTCTGGAGTAACTTCGAGATTGCGCGGTTGGACTTCTTCCGCAGCAAGGAATATGAGGAGTTCTTCGACATGATGGATAAGAGTGGAGGTTTCTGGATGGAGAGAGTATGTTCTCGCGTACCTGACTCGTCTTCGATATGATATGACTGACCTGACTGATCTAGTGGGGCGATGCGCCTATCCATTCATTGGCCGCCGGTATTCTCCTGTCCCCCAGTGACATCCACTACTTCCGTGACTTCGGCTATCGGCACACTACTATTCAGCATTGCCCTGCCAATGCTCCTGCACGGCAATTGCCCCGAATCCCCTGGCTGGAGACGACAACCGAGGACGAAAAGGAGCGCATTGAAGAGGACGAGTATTGGGCGAACCCTGATCCCGTCAAAGAGAACGGTGTCGGCTGCAGGTGCAGGTGTGACACCGACATTGTGGATGTTGAAGGCAAGCAGGGCAGTTGTCTCGCCGAGTGGGTCGAAGTTGCTGGAGGATGGGCATCCCCATAGATTCGGATTGTTGCCCTTTAATGTTCGCTGTATAATCTTCGCCTCCTGGTTTCCGTACCTATTTGTTCGACTATGAGCATTACTCGGTTCGCCCTTGGAGTTATTTGCTTGAGCCTGCATGTTACGTTGGCTGTGGGTTTCTGGACGGCGTTATACGGATCTGACGGCTTCTTACGTGGAAGACGGTGTGGCCATTCTCATCAATATGGACAAATACATCTAGCGTGCTTCGTATATCTCACCTGGTTTGCCGCAATCACTCTAAAAAGAAAAAAGTGTATGCTCAGAAGGCCGTGCTGTTGGGAATCCAAGTCGGCTACCAAGTCATTCGTCTGGACCACGTTTCTGCTCGGCTCACTGGAGCGATGGCAGGCCAGAAGCAATCTCGTTCCTCGTATTGAGCACAAACGTACGTTGTGAGGTTGCGTGGCTGGATGCATCTGCTTGTGATACCCAATGTCTGGTGGTGGTGGGCATGCTTTGGTGGTTTCTCATTCGCCCTCGTGGCTTACCCCTGACATTTGTCAGGCAGCGAACAGCAAATCTCCAGTTGGTATTTGGGGGGGGGGGTGTTGTATGGACAAGCGAAGGATCGCCGACCGACAACGACCAGACATTGTTGCAGATCTCTTAGAGCCTACTTATTTACCACCTGCCGAACGGGCCATCCGCACCGTATTAGCACCTATCAAATGTCTTTTGTCCCTACTTACCACCACCTGGCGCAAGCCTCATGTGTTCCTATTTTGCTGTTTTGACATCAATCTGCTGTTTTCTTTTCCCCTTTGAATATTTCTTTTTAGTTCGATGCCCCGTTCTTCCCACATCATGTCATGAAATGTACATATCTACTTTATATGCTTCTCTCTGTTCTCTCGTGTTGAAACGGGAAGTTTATTTCCTTTCATTTCAATCACACTTTTACGCGCATCCATATATTGTCATGGTTCGAAGTCTTGAAGTTACTGTTTGTCCATAGTTGCATGGGATGTTCTAGTAATGTTGAAGTACTCCTGGTACTTGGTGCTAAAATAATACTATCTATCTGGTCGGTCATCTCCAGTTCTCGGGAAAATAAAGGAAGGGTCAAATGGGAGAATCAAGACCAAGACTTGGACCCTCTTCAAGATTGGGGGGGGAGGGGCCTACTAGTCTAGATCGGGTGTAGTGGCCTGAGAGTAGCCTGATAACGGATGCCTTATCGGCGATAGTTTGGAGCTGGGGTCACTGGCGTCTCCTGCAGCCATGATAGACAGCCAACAAACACCTGATGAGATATGTTCCTACTACTTACTTACCGCTAAGCCTGAGCAACACAAACCTTAACTCCCACCTGACCCAGCCAGAGAGAGGGTGGATGTATACTTAGTGCCCTCCAGTCACGACTGCCGTGATAATCCCATGTCAGGTGCCCCGCGCAAGATAGCCGTCACCTTCTCTTCCGGTCCAGTCACTCCAGTCATCTCTATCTATCTATCTCCCTTGACCGTTGCATTTCCCTACTACCTTTGCTCCCATTTTCCCCAACTCACCTTCGGTCGGTTTCTCTTTACAAGGCTTTCCCCCTTCCACTTACCGCTAGTTTCCGAAAACACGTTGATGAACTAAATCCATCTTGCCCCGAGTGAGGCACCTGACCTAATCTTCCGCCCGGGCCGCGAGGAACAACAGCAGCATCAAGCGCCTCACCCCCCACTTGCAATTCATCGTCCGCCTAGGCTGTCATCGGGCATCTGCCTATTAGGCTCGGACAATCCAGGCAGACTCTCCCCCAGCCAGAGTGTTCCTGTAGTAGACAGCAGAACTTGCTTTGTTGAAGTTAACGTATACTTCCGCTGACTCTTCATCCTCTTCATTCCTGAGCTTATCCGTCGTCCTCTGCTTCCGGTCAAAGCTCCACTCTGCAGCTCTTCACTTGCTCTTTCCCTCAAGAACCTTACTGATGAACATTCACTCGCAAACACCATGGCTGACTCTTCAGAGCCTCACCCCAGGCCTTCCCAACACCCTTCAACCGCTTCAAGCTTACAGTATCCCACTCTCCCGCCGTTGAGTGCCTCTGTAGAGGAGTGGTTATCGCGATCGCGGCCTATCAGTATGACGTCAACTCCAATGGAACACCACTCCAAGTCCCTAAGCGAAAGCTGGGCGACGATGAGTGCATCCGACGTGCACTCGGAAGATGGCACTCGCTCTGAACAAACAGATCTTGGGTCTTTGATCGATCAGACCGGTCCTGATGACGTAGCAAGTCTTGATGGCCGGTCCAGCAACAGCGACATGGATACAAATGACGAGGACGGGTTCGATGGTGACGGCTATGAATCCAGGAGCAACGTTTCAGTGTCCCAGGAACTTTCATCGGCCTTCCCTCACATAAGAAACTCGATCGATGACAGCAACCTAACCACCAAGACAGCTTTACGGCAGTCGGTTGAGTCCATCGAGTTCATTGAACCGGAGAACTGGCCCGAGATTGAACGGGTAGAACTGAAGCATACCATCCGAGTGTTCGAAGGATCTGACACAGCAGAACTGGAGCAGGAGCTTCCTCACAGGTCAGAAGGCTCCACTGTCACGGCTACTGTGCAGCAGACTATGACTAGGAAAAGCCTTGACACCGACAAGCCTTTCCATGTGGTATATATTGGCAGCCCGGAATTTCGAAACATCATTCTCGATAAAATCGGGGATGTGTTAGTGTCGAGCACCTACAGCGGTTTCGAGAGCAGTTCCACAGAGTCGTCCAGGTATCACGTCGTTCCAACGTCCTTTGGTGCAGGCGCAGTTCCCAATTTCGCCGAGCTCCTCCCCATTCATGTTCAGCTTATTGTGGACGAATGCACTGAGGCTACCGCGGATCCCCATATGGACAAGCCCAGCACAATCACACTCAAATTCAAGGGTCGGCCATCGTGCTCTTCGATGTGGTCAGGGGCCGATTATTGTATTTCATCTTCGGTCCAATGGGCGCTCCCTGATGTCGCCATCTTTTTCCTATCTGGCACTGATACTCCCGAAGACATTGAGACCCAGAAAATGGCCCGCATCCTCATGGAACGACACGGTATTCCGACTATGGTCATCTCGGAAAAGCCGCTCTGGACGATGTCTAGAGACCCTGTCCCTCTTAATCCCCACAGTCTCCACATGTGTCTGGAATTCCGCAATGCCCTGGACGGAAAGTCCAAGGTTCTCAGGAGGTATCCTATCGATCTGAAGACCTTTGAAAGTATTACACCCGGGCAACTCAACAGAAACCTGGCGTCCCTAGCAACCATCTGTCCCAGAAAGCCATGTCAAATGGCGTTGGAGGATTTGGATTCCCCGCGCACCAACTCATTTTGGAAATGGTGCACATCCATCCATAAAGACCTCTCTCGTCCTTATATTGGGGACTATGGGGTGTCGATGTCTGCGTATCGTTTCATTGCTTTCAGTATCCTATCTATTGTATTCGTATTCTTAGGCCATACAGCCATGCTCGCCGCTAACTCGACCTTTTCTCGACAATATGCTGACCATACACTAACCAAAGCTGTCACCCCTGTTTCGAGCAGTGTCCCAGCTACCAGCTTCTTGCACACAGTGACATCACTTTCCGTGTTGCCTACATCGCTTGGCGACCTCGAGCTGCGAGGGGACCATGTGGGCAGCAACACGCGATTACACGACCTGATAGAAGGCGTACAGTATGTTTCCGAACGGCATGAAATGACGGACTCGTTTGAAATCCAGGTGGTCGGTGATTGTCATCTTGTAATCAAGCCGCCTCACAAACTTGGCAAAAAACAGCCAAAGTTTAACGTTCAAGTCAGTCGGAATGACAAGCCTCTCGAATATGAACTCTCGATGTTATTCGACGGGGTGTACACGCTGAAACTAGATCGCGCGGATGCATACGGTCAGGTGGATGTGACACTAACTACGATTACAACGAAACCCCACATACAGACAACATCTGTGGACTTCGGGACACCGTGGTTGAAGATCCAGAATTGGAAACGCGCAGCCCATCTTATTGCCTCTCAGATTTTACGAGACTTTGCCACTGCGCAGACCGGACTGTCCGAGGTCTATGGTCGGGTCTGCACCGATTTGCAAGTGCTCATGGGAGATGTTGTAAGAAGGGCGCACTTTCTACGGAAAGAGGCGTCTACTTTGCGACCCGAGTCGTTGCAAATATCCCGCGAAACGAAGGACATAGTAGTGTCCCGATCAGAGCAGTTTACCGAAGTCGTCAAGAAAGGTGCCGTGCAGCCACTTTTAGCTGTCTCGTCTGCACTGCAGGCTCAGACCCATAAAGTGCATACAGGAGCCAGAGAGATGATGAGTGGCACATGGGACAAGATCAGCTTCCATGCACATGCACTTGACCTTGGTGCAGTGAAAGAACGCCTCCGAGATGCGAGGAAATGCAAGGCTTTGGATACGGCGCAGAAGAGAGCCCGAAGTTTGGTGAGACGGAGGTCTTGTCAGCAGTCGGAGTGTTCGCAATAGGGCTATTGTCGCTGTGCCTCATAATTGGAGGCCAACATTTCGGCAGTAGTTCTTTCAGAATAACATTCATTCCTTTCATGTAATTTCCTATGTTGATTGCTTCTTGGGCTGGTTTATTGGGGTTGCTCGCAGGCGAAAGGATGGGTCAGATATCAGGGTCGGACTGAATCATGGGATAAATTCCTGAAATACATGCTGGATTATGTATCAGTGGAGTATGTTGACACTTGCCACGTGCATGACCTTTTCGATTTTCCTCACGAGTGAATTCGGTCTCTAGACGTCTCTCTGTAAGGAGTAGTGATCGAAGTTATAGTTACTGCGGATCGCCCGCCGGCATCAGCAAAGCCAGACTTGCAGGGCGGTGGCGCTAGTGCGGCCTTAGGCGCTTAGGCAATGAACCTACCCACCTCAAAACAACCCCGTCCATATTTTCCCACCCCTCCTCAGTGACTCCCACTTCCCCGATACATTTCTTCCTTTCCTCCTTCTTACCAGGTACATCCCCAGAAACATCCATATCTATCGGAACTTGCCCGCTTATAAATTTGACAGCCAACGCATACCACCCACCATGTCTGACGTCGCTGAGACCAAGCCCGACCCCACCATCAGCGCTCCTGAGGGCGCTGAGAAGCCCGAGGAGACGACCACCACCGCCACCGAGGAGACCAAGACTGAGGAGAAGCCCGAGGAGTCCAAGTCGGTGACCGAGTCCGCAGCCGAGGCCGTTAAGGACACTGCCACCAAGACCACCGACAGCGTCTTCTCCATGTTCGGCGGTGGCCCCAAGAAGGAGAAGCAGGAGGAGCCTGAGGATGCTAAGGACGAGCCCTCCGGCTCTTCCAAGGCCCAGAAGGGTGAAGATGAGGTATGCATTCGATTTTCGCTATGCTGGTGTCGATGGTTCCCTTACGCCAGTTTAACCGTTACCCCGCTTTCCCCTCCATTGATGTCCACTTTGCCTCTTTACCCCTGATTCTTTTGTCCCTTTTGTTGGATCCGCAAAAGTTTCACGACAGACCCGTTATATTGGCTACCGGTGGCTAACCATGTTGTTACAAACTTCTAGGACGAGGCCCCCGAGTCCCCTGAGGTTCACTTCGAGCCTGTCATCCGCCTGACCGAGAAGGTGGAGACCAAGACCAACGAGGAGCTGGAGGAGCAGACCTTCAAGATGCGTGCCAAGCTTTTCAGATTCGACCGTGACAGCAAGGAGTGGAAGGAGCGTGGTACCGGTGACGTCCGCCTGCTCAAGCACAAGGAGAACCAGAAGACCCGCCTCGTGATGCGCCGCGACAAGACCCTCAAGGTCTGCGCTAACCACTACAGTGAGTGTTGCCATTCATCATTTGGTATGGACTTGGATGGCTAATCGATTTTCCAGTCGTTCCCGATATGAAGTTGAGCCCCAACGTTGGCAGTGACCGCAGTTGGGTCTGGAACGCTACCGCCGATGTCAGTGAGGGTGAGCCCGAGGCGCAGACCCTGGCCATCCGTTTTGCCAACAGTGAGAGTAAGTGGACATCGAGATACAGAAGGGGGGAGAGGTTCATTTTGCTAACATCGAATTCTAGACGCCAACCTTTTCAAGGACGCTTTCGAGAAGGCCCAGCAAGAGAACGAGAAGCTGCTTAGCCAGCAGTAAGCAGGTTCCTGGCCTCGGATTTTCCCGGTCATCAGTGATATAGAGGGCTATTGTTAATGAACATTTTGATTCCCTTTCCCCCAGCATAACGAGTCTGATGTGGACTGCTCATGAAAGACCTGTTTCACCTTCATCCCGACTTATCTTTGTTTCCCCCTTTCTCTTCTCACAAGCATCAAGCTCCTTACTATTTTCACTGCCCCTGCTTGAGAGAAAACAGAATTAATGACGCCGGTCATGGCGAGACCATGAGTCGATGCATGCATGGGCCCTTGGTTTCGGCCATGTGGTCCCTTGCATGTCGTGCGACGACTTGGTACACAGTAGATAGACATCACATGCCCCCAAAATATACGTATGAAATTCACGAAGTCTCTGCCTGCACCTATTGTACCTATACAATCGATCGATAGAGTTTGACCTGGCTCTCCCTCTGATGATAATGGTAGTGGAGGGATTTCCCTTTTTTCTCCCCCCAAACTTCGAATAGATGGATTATCCCGCGATGTTACATTTGAAAATTGAAGTGAATTCCCGGAGCACAGAAAAACCCCCCTCCCTTGAAAAGCTAGTAGTAAAGAGATGCAACTCGAATGTGGGTGGCTGTAGCTGTTGGACGCTGGCGGTTAGTTAGTGAGTGAGTGACCCTTGGGCGTCGTCGCGCCGCCGCGTCGAAAGAAAGAGGCCGTCCGGCAGTCAATAACCACTTCCAATCCCCCACCCGGCTTTCAGCCCGCGGAAAGCTTCACTCTCGCTCACTCCTCCTCCCTCTCTTGTTTCTACGTCTAACCCCATCCCTCGCTGGTCGGACACCTTTTGAACTGCACCCTTCCCCCCGCTAACAACCATTCACTCCGCTCCGAAATCTGCAGGATTCCCGACAGGAACTCCCGCCAAACATCCGACTTTGCCTCACCTAGGCATCGCGCGACCTCTACATCCGATAGCTCCTGCATCCCATTCAGACTTTCGCGGGAAGGGTCTCTGGGAAGACAACCTCTAGTTCTTTTCTTCTGATTTTGACGGGCGATTGATCCACCCTCCTCTTTCAAGATGCCTGACGTGAGTTCCGCTTCCCTCCCCAGATTCAGCAATGGCTCCCTCTCCCACTGGCGCTTGACGCGAACAAACTCGGTCTACTTTCCACTCGATCGCATGACACTAACGTGACGCTTTTGCTCTACTTCTACAGGTTAAGAGAAATGTCAGATTGGTGACCGAGCAGCACATCGTGTACGTTGTCTCCTACTAATCCTCCCGGTTCCCGAGTCATTCCTGAATGAATCACCACCGCTTCTCTTCCCCGTCATCCTTCTCCCCTTCTTCACACATCTGTTGTCGCTCATCGCGCGATGGCGATTCGGTGTGCGCTTAGGCTCCTACACGGTTACCTCCGCAGAGAATGACACAAGGGCAGAAGCTTGAGATGAGGAAAGGTCTCTCTTTGCTGACCTCGTGCGCGTCTTCGCGTCTACAGGAATAAAGACTCCGGCGTTGAAGGATTCCCCCTCCGATCATGGTCAATTGAGATCTACGTTGTCAACGAACACGGCGAGCAGGTGCCTGCGAATGTCTTTGACAAAGTGACATACACGCTGCACCCTAGTTTCGGCGACAGGGCCATTCAGAGTACGTCACTTCCTCTGCGCTTCAGATACCCCTCGATTCGCGTCAGACCATTGGAAGCCGGGCGATAGAGCTGGTCGACTTTACACAAGAAAGTTGGGAGATGGATCACTAGCAGCTGCTGACATCGGAACAGCTTTCAAGAATCCCCCTTTCAGAATCTCAGAGGAAGGATGGGGTGAGTTCGACATGCAGATAGGACTCACTGCCGCCGACAAGGAGCACTTCGTTACGCACGATCTGAACTTTGCTCAGCCTCGTTACGAATCTAAGCACGTTATTGTGAGTAGATGGCTCTCGGTGTCTTCCAGCACTCTCGGGGCACCATTGATCGTGCTAATTCTTTTCTCCCGCACAGACGTTCAAGAACCCCAAGCCTGCTCTACTAGCCCTCCTCCGCGAATCCGGACCCGTCCCAGGAGACGAGAATGGCGTGAAGTCGAAACGCGCCGCAACCGGAGAGGAGGGATCCAAGAAGAAGAAGCGGACAGAGAAGAGTGTAAGCGACCGACGTCTCAGCCTCAGAGAAGAAGAAAAATTATTGTAGAAACACATCTGACATGACTCCAATCCCAGGTCGACATGGACAAGCTGGCCGACGGTCTGCAGCGACTCGGCGAAGACGACCTCCTTCAGGTAGTACAGATGGTGCACGACAACAAAGCCCCAGACTCGTATACCAAGAACGATGTTGAGCGTAAGCCTACCACCACCCTTTGCAATCCCTCATCTCACTAACTAACCAAATTCAATCTCATCACAGAGGGAGAATTCCACGTCGACCTATATACTCTTCCAGACACCCTAATCAAGATGCTGTGGGATTTCACGCAGGAGAAAGGCGCTTTGTGAACAAAAGCAACAACAACTTAGTTACCCCATATTTTTCTCTTTTCTTTTTGCTTTTATCAGACCTCTTTTGGGCGAAACAATTGCTATCTTGTTGTATCTCTCTGGCTGTTATTTTCCCTCCCCCTTATTCCACTCAAAGTTTACTAACTAACTTACTACTTACGGAGTACTTTACTTACCTTACCTTACCTTACTGGCTACATTTCGCATCTATGAACAACTACTAGGACTTGTCTATTGTCTATCTTGCTTACTTACCTGTCTATCTACTAGTCTCCATTTGGGTTGTATCTTGGGGTGTGCTTTCTCTCTTTACTATCAAAAAATAAAAACAAACCAGGAAGAAAAGAAAGAATTGAAGTGGTATATGGATGGGTGGATGGATGGATGGGTATTAATAATTCGTTGTGCAATAAGTAGCGGAACAGAGACAGGAGGGGGTAAGTTGTGGGTGATAAGCATTGAATAAAAAATAATTTGGGCACTGTATTGTTATTTCTGGAGCATTGCACTTGATGATGATGATGATGATGGTGGTGGTTACTGGCTTGGCTTAGATTAGTTATCAGTAAGTAATTACTCGCAGCTGGGTGAGGTGAGTCCTCTGCTTATACACTTGTGTATCTTTTGTTGTGGAAAAAAACTTGATATCAGTGTAGTGTGGTTAGGTTGTTTCGGTTTGTCTAGAGTGTCTCATATGATTTCATGCCCGGTGGCATGGTGTGTATGCTACGTATACCAGCAGTACCAAGTAGACTATCGGTAGAATGGTTCCGAGCAGTAGATGAATAAGTAGATGTATAGTTGGTCTCGGATAATAACACATCATGGCATCTGAAAGGAGATAAAACGAAAAGGAGAAAAACCAAGAACCGTGCTGGATATCTCAAGCTCAAGGTCAATCAAGCAATCAACAATCAATCAACCATGTAAAATCAAAGGCCCAGCCTTGCCTGCCTGAACACCAGTAGTACTGTCACGTATGTACTGTAGATCCGTCTATATGCATGCATGTACCCGAACAAATGAAAAGAGAAATAAGAGGAAATAACAAACAACCAAGACACACTGCCGGCCAATCGAGGATGCAAGAGAAGGAAAAGAGGATAGAGATGACCTGGACGCCCGCTTTGCTGCATTTTGAAGTGTTCGTGCAGAGAACATTATCGCTGTCATATGAACGTGAAGAGAGGAATATTTAGCGTTTCTAGAGTGCTTGTTCGTTTACAAGATACGGTATCTGTTTGAATGGTCAATGGTTTGGTCATTGGTAAGGGATACGGGGATGAAACATACGATCTGAGCAGGTCTTCAAGACTGTCTGCGCTGCAGCTCCGACCCTTGGGAATCTGTCTCAGGATCTCGACGATCGTGGCAAAGACATCGCCGTCCTTGTATGCCAGCAGAGCGGGGGCTTCGATGTGATCCATCTCGGCGATCTCGTGGTGGAGCTTGACGAAGTGAACAGTGGGTTGACGTCGAGCAATGGTGTTGAGAGAGTCTTCAACAATGCTGCTGGTTGTGGACTATAGAAGCGTCGGGTCAGCGACAAGTTTTCTTGACAAATAGTGCAATTGATTAGAACATACCTCTGGGTCATAAACGCAGACGACTACTACCGTGCCGGATGTGACCTTCTCAATAGCATCCAGGTATCCCACCGCATCGACAATATCCACAGACCCGTACAACTTGCGCCGGGGACTAGGCTTCCTCAGGCTGCGGGCCTGCATTTCCTGCATGCGGGCCGCGCGCCATTGGTGAAGGAATCGTTCCTCATCATCGCTAGCGGAAGATCCATCTGGTGGGGAGGAGTTCTGGAGGAGTGTAGCGTCGTCGTTGACGGACTTGTTGTAGTGGGAGCGATCGAGACCAGCGACGCCGAGAAGAGTTCTGCGAAAGGAGCTCTTGCGAGCACGCTCAAAGGCCTGGGCATCGGCGATGACACCCTTGGGGCCAGTGTTGGCGTCGAACACGGTGTTGGGGACGCGATAACTGCTGGGGTTGCGGGAGTGCATGGCAGAGGGAGTGTCTTCGGCGTCGGAGAATTGGGGTTCGTCGTGGTCCGAGGATGCGTCAGAGGAGTGAACCGAGTCGTTGTCACGGTCCTCAGGATGAGAAGAGAATTTCTCCCGGTTGTTGTTTATGAGTTGGTTGAACTCGTCTTGAGCAGATGACATCGTGAAGGAGGAAGCGGGGGGGGGTTCCGGGCTTTAAAACAAGGTCGAAGACGATGACAATGTCAATGATATTCTTAGAGCTTGGCTGCGCCTTGATCTGCGTCAACGATGGGGTACCGTAAGGGCCTAGTTTTTTTTTTTTCGATTTCAAAAAAATTTTGCCTGGTAAGGAGCAGCTGGCGGGGGGGGGGGAAAGTGAATGAAACGAGAAAAAGAAGCGAAACCAATGACGAAGGGTCGTCTCCAACACGAAAAATAGGGGGTGTAGAGGAGCGTGTCCCAGAGAGTGTTAGTACACGTTTCAGAATATTTTTTATGGTTTTCGCTCCGGTATTTTTCCTAAGAGAGAGGGAAATCCAGAGTGTTGATCCAAGGGAAGGCAGCAAAAGGCAAGAGAGGAAGAGAGAAGAGAGGCTGAGGGGGGGGGGATGGATGTGGAAAGAAGGAAGTGGCGGGAGATGAAACAATCGAGGCCCGAAGGATGGAAGGGGAAGAGAGAGAGGGACGGGCTGCCCGAAAGCGAAGATCAGCCAGTAGGAAAAAGGGGCGGTGTTTCAGAAATCGGAGATCAGCCCCCGGGGAAAGAAGCCGCGAAGAACCTTCCATTTCATCCTATTCTGTTGCCCCGGGTGCCATGGTTGATCCCCCAATGGCTGTGGCCATGGTGCGGCTGACCGGGCTCAATTAAAAGAATAAGAATGGCATTTTATTATTTAGTGTGTCTAAGATCGAAACATCAATCGACCAGGGCTGGAATTAAAGCGAATGGCTAGCTCAAATGTGATGTGGAAGTCCATGTAAAAATCGTGCTATAGAGCCCACAAAAGCCGACACTCTAATTCATCCACAACGACGTGGGATTTCATGGCAATGCTTTTGCTCTCCCACTCTATTCTCTCCCCTTGTACTCCGTACCCAAACCTTCAATGCCATCGCGTGATTACTCTTAACTCAATGTCCACACGACTGATGACGTGGTGTGCTGGAGGACACGAAGGATGGGACTTCGCAAAGAGAGGGCCATTTGCTTGGATGGTTACCTCCAAATAGAAATCAGGATCCTCCTTGCTCTGACAACTGGCAGCTCCCCAGTGGATCTAGCAGCATCAGATGTGTTTCATCGCCATCCACGGAGAAAAAATCCTGTCGCTCCTCTCCCTCAACAAGGACTCCCAACACCGCTTCTGGTAAGTTTTGCGTTCGACGTGTTCACCTCGGATCCTAACGGTTTGCGCATCGCCCGCGCTGGCCGCCCTTGTGGAGACAACAAGTGACACATCTTTTGGATAGGGCCCCCAGATCCAGTGGGCTCCGCCGTCGGGCGAGATCCGGACAATGGCCTTCCAGGTTCTGGCCTTCCACTGAAAGCTCGCCCTGCCCTTCCGGTTTAGACAGTGTCATCCTGTACCTGTTGATCTGGCCCCCTCCCCGGTGGAGTACGGAATCGTTGCCTTGCCTGTTCGTTACTCCTCTTCCGCGGGCAAATCCTTCATCCTGAGAGTGGTACGTAAGTAAGTATAGGGCGATAGATCAGCCGACCCCACGCGTGTGGGAACTATTAATAACTTGGGACATCCCGTGTACGCTGGTCCGTTGCCAGTAGGACTGACCTTTTGGCCGCTGCAAGCGATCCCAGCGCCCTTTTATCTATCACGGATATAGCCTCCTGGTCTCCCCAACAGACACTCCCGGTTCTATTCCAGCGAACCCTACCCAAGCAGGGTGAATCAAGCAGGTACAATGACACAAAACAGGAGATTCCAAAGAGATTATTGAGCTTTTCCAAAAAAGTATTGCCTGTCATTTGTACTAGTGGCTGCCTAACAACTCTCTGCCACACCTTGGCTGACCACCAGGCCGGGACATAAGAGTGCCGCGGAACATGACTTCGTGGGGCGAACCCCCCGAGGGATAAAGGAAAGATTTGCTGGAAACATGGTCGATTTCAACACCAGATATAACAAAGGAAAAGCCCGCTTGAAAACACTCAAATGACACAACCGACACTTTCAAGACGTAGGCTGATGATTAGTAACAGAAGGAGATCGCAGTAAGAGTCAAAGGAAAAACGTCATGGCCTATCCGGAAACATTCCCTTCCCTTCCATCCATCACCCGCAAAAAGTACAGAAGATAGTGAGTAAGAAAGGTCAGAGAAAAGAAAAAGGGGTGGGAGAAAGAAAAGGTGAAAGTGAAAAGAGAAATAAAAAAAAATACTCGATCATGGTAGTAATCGAGGTCAGAAATTGAAGAAAAAGACAAGGGGAAAGACGTCGAAAAGGGGGATGGGGTTAGTAAGGGTGAAGGGTAAAACGAGATCGAAAGAAATGAACACAAGTAAGAAAATCAAGCCCGCGAATACATAAGAACAGGGGCCTGCAAATCTTCGAAGCTCAAAAGATGACATGTGAGATGCGCTGCCTCTTGCCCAGCAACGCACTGATATCCGTGCAACGATCCCGAGGTCTCAAACATCAATAGCATTATTACAACCCACCGCACCAGTAGTCGAGCATTGTCGGTTCGTGTTGGCATTCTGCTCTTCTCTTTGCTTATTCTTGCTCGTCACACCCAGCTGGGAACGGCGGCAGAATCCCAACCCCGACATGCTTAGGCACCCTGACTGCCCCGTGATTTTTCGCTTCTTGGTAACTTTGCCGGTACTCCGAGATAGTACATTATGGAGCAAGGGCGACAAGATTTGCTCCCGGTGAAAAAGATTATCGTACAATGGCGGACATTTAGCCTAGTGGCGCAGAAAAAGGAAAAAAGAAACATGGAATGAGGACGTCGCAAAAGACTGAGACAGGGTATCTTTGCTGTTTTTGTTCGTTTTGCTTTTTTACCAGGCCCAGACCTTGAGCTGTAAGACGGAGGACGATTAGTATGCTGCACAGCCCAGTCCACCAAAGTGATGCTTTTGCTAAGCTTACCAGAGAATCCCAGGATCCAGTGCACAAGCTGATGCCATCGTTGCTGACTCCCAAGCAGCTTACGCGGTTCTCGTGACCACTCAGGGATCCAACCTTGTCTCCGCGCAGGACATCCCAGACCTGCAGGTGAAATATGATCAGCCGGTTGTCCTATATTACAACTAATTGGGCAGTTTCAGTCAGGTCTTACCTTGCACTCGAAGTCATCGTAACCAGCAAAAAGCAATCTGCCAGAAACGGAGAAGGCCACGGAGGTGATACCGCACAGTATTTGGTCGCTCTGGAAAGATCATTCGTCAGCCACTGATTAATTCGCGATAGAGATTGCCAGCATTACCTGGTAGGTGTTGAGTTCGCGATCCGCACGAATGTCGAACAGACGGCAGGAGGTGTCGTCAGAACCGGTTCCGAAAGCGTTTCCGTCGGGGAAGAACTGGATGGCGTTGATGTCGGATTCGTGTCCAGCGAAAGTTTGCACCGCCTTTCCGGTACGGATATCCCACAGCTTGGCGAAGGCATCGCAGGCGCCCGAAACGAAAACGTTCTGATTTGTCGGGTTGATGCTGATCGACATCACGTCGCCAAGGTGATCAGCGAATTCAGTGACCTTCGAGCCCGATTCGATATCCCACAGCATGCAAGTCATATCGCCGGAAGACGTGATGATTCTGCGATCGTTGATGAACCGACAGCAAGAAAGGTAGCCGGAGTGTCCGGAGAGCTCACGCGCGACACGGGTCGGACCCTCACGAGAGGAGAGGTTGTAGATCGAGCAAATGTTGTCGAGACCACCGCAGGCGACGTAGTTTCCACTCGGGGCATAGGCACAGGTCATCACCCATGATGACCTCAGCGGGATCGCATGGACCTTGTTCGTGGTGTAGGCGTCCCAGATGATGAGCTTTCCGTCCTGAGAGGCGGAGACGAGATGACGGCGGTCGGTCGACCAATGCATGGCGTAGATCTTGGCCAAATGTCCCTTGAGCGTCCGCCGGGGCTTCATACCAATACGAGGCAAGGTTTCAGTTTGGTTCTGCGCGACTTGACGGACTGTTGGGGGGAAGAGAGGGAACCAGAGTCAGCAAACGAAACACACGACCAATCAAGAGTACAACGACGGCTGTTGTTCCCCCATTGCGAGGGAGAGGCCATGAGATGCGAAAGGGAAAAGAGGGATGCGTACGAGTTGTATCGGCCAACTCATCCTTTCTGCGCTTGATCTTGTCCTTCAGGCCTTCAGCTTCGCGCCTAGCCGCGGTAATCTTAGCCTGCATCTGTTCGCCGGACATGTCGGCCATCTTGACGGAACGAGCCCCTGGAGAGGGAAGATGTCAATTGTGAAACGGAAGACGGGCCTGAGGGGAAGAAATTGAGTTGACGGCGGGCGGCGGCGTCGTGAGATCCAGGGGACTGTAAGAACCGCGAGAGGGGGGTGCGGGAAGAGGGCGGTAGGGGGAGGAGGAATGGGAATAGAGAGAGAGGGAAGGAGAAGGAGTGAGAGAGAGAGAGAGAACGAGGAGGGGGGTTGATTGGGTGTGGAGCGAGTGCACGGCGGAAGCGACCGAGCGAGAGCAAAGAAAGTTTCGACCCGGGGCAATGGTGAGGTGGTTCGGGCGTTTAAGTCAGCAGGGGGGGGGGGAGGAGGAGGGAGAGTAAGTAGTAAGTAAGTAGTAGTTAAAAGTAGTTAGTGGTAGGGAGGAGTAGTAGCAGTAGTGGTAAGTGTGGGAAGGAGGGGGGTGGGGTTTTTGGTTGTAAGTAAAGTGAGTGAGTGAGCAAGCAAGAAAGCAAGCAAGCAATCAACTGCTGAAGCAGAGAGAGAGAGAGAGAGAGAGAGAGAGCACGAGGTAGTAGTGGTAATCGGGATGGGATAGGATACGATCTTGGGAAGAGTAAAAAAAAAAATAAAAAAATTAGATTAAGATAAAAAATGAAAAATGAAAAAGAGGGAAAGGGGGAAAAGAGAGAGGAGCCTGACGGACGGAAGGGCCAGAGAGGGAAAAGGCAGGGAAAAATCCAGTTGATGACATGCAGTTAAGATGGAAGGTGGTCGTAGTAACTCCGTCGTAGCGCCAATAATAATCATGTATGGCCTCACCAGACTAAAGCAAGTCGTGCCCTTTACTCTATCGGGGCTCTGATGGCTGCTACTAGACGCGGCTGTACGGACTATGACCGTGGACTACTACGACGCCAACAATACATAATACACAAGACCGCAGGGACCAGAGTTCAGGTTAGGATGGGATTAGATGAGATGAGATTAAATTTGATGATGTTACTCTTATTGCGGCGGTGGTGGGCGGTGATAATATTGGGCTGGTGATCCTGGCTGGTGAAACAATACCAATTATTCAAGAACACTGCCACCAAATGGGTTCACAACAATGAGACTGTGTGCTAGAAGAAGGAAGAAGCAGAAGCCAGCAGATGATGATTATCGGAGAACCGGTTAGTGAGTTAGTTAGGGGGAGCTCTCCCCTCTCTCTTCCTCTTCCCTCTCTCCAGGAGGATCGGGGGGAAGAGAGAACGGAGCCTCCTGATGAAAAAGCCAAATCCGGTGGAGGATTAAGTTACCTTCCTGTGACAATACGAAAACCTTACCCGGCCAGCCCTTCATTCACCAGAAAGGGAACGTGCCATCCCTGATTGGCCAAACCAGCAGAAGAATTGGTCGGGTCAATTTCAACCGGTCCATCTTGTTCTCCTCGTTACATTACCCAGGGGTAACTTATCTCCTCCTCGTTGGTTTTAAGGGGAAATCAGCCAGAAGAAAAGACACTAGATACCACGACCACCAAGTCAAGTAGTCTAGCTCCAAGTACGAAGTGCCCAGGTAGGTAGGTACTCCGCCAAATGGTCCCAGGTCTCCATCAAGGCCACTAAGGGGGGAAAAGTGGTCTACACCCTGGTCAACCCGGTGGAGAATTTCCGCTGCCATTCCCCTCTGGTTGGCCAGATCGCTGACAAGTGGAGGTGCTCGGGACGCGAAAACCACAGGGGAATTTCTGAAAGGGGGGGGGGGGGCATTCTATCGAATTAGTTGGGATTATTCTTCCGGGTCTTCCTTCAAATCTGAAATAGGGGACCTCCATACGGAGTAGTCGAGTATCTATCCATCTAACTAGTAAATATCCAGCAGTTGAAGGAATGTTCATGGAAGGTTCAACGTAGGACAGGGTTCACTAGACACTTACATAGTACATAGTCTCTACCGTTGACACTTGACATCTGCCGACTTTCATCTCCTTGCCCACGGGGCAAAGTCCGACAGTGCATGAATCGCCGGTTAGTCCAGGTTGCATATCCACAAGGATTGGTACCAAAAATACGCGAATGGCTCTCTGCATGCCGAATGGCGGTCCATCTAAGCCTTGCACGAGTCGACCCCCCTCCCCTTTCCCAAGACTATCTACTTAAACGGGTAGGAAAGAGGAGAATGAATGCTCTGCTTGCAGATCATGGTCATAGCTAGATAACGTCTACTTTACGGTTCACCATGTCTGTCTCCTGCAGAATCGAGTATCGAATCCGGGATAGATGGGGACTCCGACGGACTTTGAGATTAATTCCACATCTACTCCGTACTGCATGTTGCTTCGATCAACAGTTTGTCCCGTTCAAAATGAGATACACCCTTTTTCAGGGACCGTGAAGGCATAAATCCGTTATTTTATTGCGCCAGGTTGTTGAATCTTTCCGACTTTGCCTTGCAAAAAGAGATCGGAATAGGTGATGACGAATATCTAGTGGATTAGTTACCCGCCGCATCCTTCGAGACTACTATTAGAGCCGTATCGTCTCTCAACCGGTCTCGCGAGATGTGCATTAAGAAGTAAGCTCCAGCTCCAGCTTCATGCTGTGCATACCATGCAGCAACAATTTCTTGTGCAGATTTGATAGGCGTTGAGCCGAAAACCAAGCGGGGATGGATTATTGCGATGGCTGGGGCAAATGCAAGTCAGAGGTTATTCTCCATTCATTCCACTTGTTGGCCAAACATCGGAATTTACTGAGTGCTTAGTAACCCCCTCACTTACTGCATCCAGTTGTATATCCGCAGTGAACAATGCTATTGTTTTACTTTCCATCTGCTTTTGCTTCTTGTGGTTTGACCTCTCTGCTGGGGGATGTGCCGGACCGGGTAGTAGACTAGTATCTACCATGCTTCTCAGATTTCTCTAATTCTTTAATTCATTTGTGCGGCAGCGAGCCAACTCTTGTCCGCAAAGCGACAGCGCCTACTGGTCATTTAATCTATAGCGTTGGAGACGGTAATATCCACCTACGTCAGGTTCCCGAATCTTATTGCCGGCTGCAGCTGCAAGAACTCATTCCTTTTTATCACGGCATAAGTTCGGCATGCTCATCCTCGGTGATGCATCACAATTACTACTTACTATCCAAGGCCGTCCCCGGCGAATCACTTCCAATTGATTTTTGAGAAAGTGTCTCATCACGAAGGACAAAAGGTCCAAAAGACGGGAGTTGCAACCCCCAATAACTCGTGAGAATCGCAGGGGAGATGAATAGAATTAGATAGGTATGGTCAGTGTGCGTTGAAGCGGGTCTAACCTTCGGAAGGGAAATTGGTCACCACTTGTTGTCTAATTAGATGCCTATCGACTATCGACAGGAGGTCCAATACCAAGGCAGATATGGGGCGGGTATTGCTGCGTACGGCTTGTCCACCTGGAGAAAAGCGCTCCACTGGAGGAGGAGGATCGCTCAACCTGTGCCTGACTAGCCCATCCGATGCCCCTCCGCCGGAAGGTCTTCATTTATCGGAATTATTAATGATATTGTCTAGTCGCATTCGTAATGGAGCTGCTGCGGCTTATTAATACCTGGCCAAGGCAAATTGTCCCCTGATGCCTTACGGAGTACGGATACTATCCGCAGCATGTTTGTTGTCCCCATCATTCTGCTTTGACGGCCTGGGCATGCAAGATGTACCATGGAACTCCAGTCCCTTTGTTGTTTCTGACTACAATGAAGCTGCATGAAAGTATTTCAGCTGTTTTCACATACTTTCCTATATCCAGAATTTTTTATTTTCATAATATTGCTCCATGGGCAATGGTATAATGCATCCACTTTCTCCTAACTTACAGGTCCGTCCACTGCTATTCATTGGTTTTATTGGCAGTTCCGATCGTGACGACCCGCTGCATCATGATTTATAAATCTCATGCAGAGTGCCCTTTACATGCAGATTACTACTGCCTGCAGGCTAATAAAGCAATACATCGTCCCTTTTGCTTTTGCAGCAATACACATTGAATTTTTGCCTGGTGCAGCGCCTCATGTCCGAACCGAGGCTGTGCCAAATCTACTAGTATCCAGTGTGTAGTGCAATAAATAGTCCGTCTTACGGAGGACACCTTGTGCTACTGCAGTGTACCAAATTCACACAGCGAGTTAGATGTCCGAGAACCGCCAAGGTATACTTAGTAGTAGAGCAATTTAGACAAGGCTGGGTTAGCGATCCTGATTTCAAATATAGAATTAGTAGAAGGTGACGGAACGGTTGTCTCTAGTCCCCCGGTTAGAGACAACCGTTCCGTCACCATTTTTGATTCTGACACTTGAACAAATCTCCAACGTAGTATACTACTAGCCGCCTGTGTCAAGAATAGATATAGGCTCAACGCGAGACCCGAACGAATCATGCACGTCAACCAAATCTCAATATCGGCTATCAAGCAATCACTGCGCATCATGCTATAGCCAGCCAGCCTTTCCTGCGAAAGACAAACAAACTCCGTCCTTCCAGAAGCAACACCCTCAGCGCTAACTAAAAACCTAAGCCCGTTCTATATATAGTCAAGGCTGACTTCAATTCTTACTACTATCAATCATGGAATCGAACCCGTCCATCGACGATGAAACTTGAACCCTGCACACTGTCTGGGGGATAAGCAGGCTACTAGTAGTCTAGTTCGCAGCATCTTCAGCCCGCTCGACGCATGTGGGTGTATCTGGAAGCTCCATGATCGTGCGTGATTCGTCCACACCGGCATTGGCTTTTCTTCGTGGGCGGTTAATGCTGGGTACTTAGTATCTTGTCCGCAGCGGTTCGCGGCTAGATTGTGCCCTGTGTTTCTAATCATAGAATGTGACGGACTGGACTGTCTGTGCGCGTTGTGATAGAGGGGTAAGGTGGGTGCTTTGGTTGTTGATTGCTTGCCGGGATTTTTCAGGATAATGGTGATTGACTGGGTGATTTGGGCCTTTTGTGAGGATGGTCTTGATTTCTTCACGAGGACTGGTTGGTTAGTTATGGGTCTAGCAGGGGTGTTTACCGTTGACTTCTACTACTTACTAGATACTAGTAGTACTAAGTGTTCTGCAAATCTAAATATATCATCTGTGAGAGTTACTATGCAGGAAGATTAAATGAGATTTGTTGATTTCAGTCTAAGCAGAACATCTATTCTGTCGATATCCCATCTTCTCTATGCGTGGGTAAATGTTATCTCAGTATTCTGCGACAAATAGGAAATAAATGACACATATTAGGGAGGAGAGATTGCGGAAAGATAGCTAGATCGGATATATTACGAAATTATCAATAATGACTGAAAATCAGAAACACATATTCATATGAAAGGGATACCGATCATGTCGCACGGTCCCATACAATAAGATAGTAAACACCCTTCTGCCTTCCCCCCTGGGATATTAACCCCTAAGGGTCATGAAGACCGGTGTACCTTGAGGGACTTAGCGTTGTAGTCGTACCACCAGCGCCATGAAGGGGAGGGGGGGAACTCGTGACCAAGGCCGAGAAAGAGACTATAAGATGAGTATTTCAATGTTCTTAACCACTTCAGTCATATGCAGGACCACCGGTGGGTGCTCGGGCTGGTCATTGCTCCTGGATCTACACAGGACTCCGCTTGTTCTGGTAAATGGGGACCGTTCGAGGAGATGGATTATGCGCGCGACCTTGGGGGCAGCGACACGGTGCTATTACTGTAGATGTGAAAGTGGTTGACCAGGGATAATACCACTGCGAAAAAATCTAGGACTGTGTAGCAAGAGAGTCACCAGGTAGATCTTCAGTCAGAAGGGGGTCAGGTTGTCGGATGCTGAATTCGGTGGCAAACCCCGAGAGGTAGAGAAGAACACCGAAGGGAATTGGTCATCATGGTGGTAAGGGCGCAAAAAGACACGGCCTAATATCGCTCATTAATTGTCAGTTCCGTGATGGACCAAGTTGATAGATATAATTTCCGGGCGAGAGAAGGACCTGGAGTAGATCCCTTTTTTTAGTAAATCCGAGAAGGAGGGAGGAAGACAGAGAGGGAGGGAGGGAGTAAGAGAGAGGCAAAAGGGTGGCGGGCCAAAAAGCCTGGAGGACGAAACCGCCTGACACGGCCAGCGGTGGTCTCTCTGTCTCTCTCTCTCTCCGCTTTCGCTTTTCCAGTCCGACCATCTCTCCTCCTCCTCCTCCTCCTCCTCTCCTCCTTTCGATTCTCAACTTCCCCCTCGGTCGCCATTTTCATTCACCCTTCGCCTTAACCCCAAGTGCCTTTTCGCGGCATCATCCAATTTAACTTGGCGTATTCCCGCAGTCTTTCCCTCGCCTAATCTCAGTCCCTGCGTCTCGCTCCCCCGTCTTTCGTCGACGCCTACTCTCCTTCCGTGATTCATCGTGGCCGCCAGGCTCTGACGGACCGGGTCTTGGCCTGAACAATCCTCTCTCCCCTTTCACGCCGCTCGTCTATCGTTCTACGATCTCCTGTCCATCCTTCCCGTCCATCAGCCTGCTCAACAGCACCCTCTCGTTGTTCACTTATTGTATATCTGACTCAGACTTGATGACGGGATTATAATCGATACGGATTTCGCCTCAGACTCAATTCTCCTCCTTTCCTCGTTTCTTCGCCCGGTCACGTTCCTACCGTCGATCTTCCCATCTCACCATAGGGGCTGAACTACATCACCCTTGATCGAGACAATCACATCCTCCTCTTCATCCGACCGGTCTTCATCCCGTGTCACATAGCCATCCTCTCGCCCACCATGCGGGAGGTCAACTTCAGCATCCCAAATGTCAACAAGGCCTCTGTAAATATCACAACCACCCTCTACGACCGGCGTGCCTTGGATTGCACATCAACGCTACCACTCATCAACTCCCTCAACCATTTGGCCTATCTCACCACATCATCAGCCCGTATCCGCGATATTCTGACCGTCGATGGCGGCATCGAACGGCTGGTATGTATCCTCAAGGAGGGTCGGAGTCGGGATTTGATGGAGATGTGGAAGTGGAGCCTCGCCTTCCAATGTGTTGTCAATATTGGTGTGCGGGGCTCGGAGAGCGTGAGGACTCGAGTCGTTGAAGCCGATATGGTGCCCGTGATTGCCACCATCCTTGATAACTATATTAAAGTGGTCGAAAAAGCCCGCGCACGGGCGGATTCAGAAAACCAGAGACATTCATCACGACACCACTCCAAGGGTGCACCCATCACCAGCGACGCCCCTTCGCGTCCAGTGTATGTGGACCAATCGACGAACACCGAGCAACGTCCCTCTCGCCGCCAGGCGCCACCGCCTCACATTGAAATCCCCCCTTTCTACCAAGACAGCCATGCCTCGGATTCGAACGCCATGGACATCACATCGTCCCCTCGGGTGCCTGTGACCTCCCCTCCGGAACGGAGCACCTTTGGACAGGATGCCCACAACCTTAGATCCAATGATACCCGCTATGCCCATGCTGCTCACCGCTACCGGGTGATGCAGCCCCTTGCCACTGCCCTTCCTCCTATGGATGCAGCCGATGGCTTTGGCCTACGCCCCGTGCGCGACACAGAGAGGCTTCCCAGCATGCTGCCTGGTTTCCAGAACGGCCTTGCGTCTCAGCCTGACTCCCCAACCACTCCCAGCGGTCCTGCGCAGCTGCGCAGCAACACACAAGCCCCTTCCGCCCGCCCACGACCTACCCTGAGGCAACAGCAATCAGCCTCTGGTGAGTCTGATGATGGAAATGGCGAGGGCTCGACTCTGGGTGACGACCCGGGTTCTGGAGAGACCGCTGAGCCGATTGTCGGTATTCAAAACCGTATGGAGATCGACGATGACGGCGACAGGCAAACTGTGCTGGAGGGTGTCTCCAACACGCACGACTTGACTGTCAATGACACCTCTGAAAGCCAGGAAGCCGAGACATTCAACATCACTCACCGTTCTACTGTGGATGGCAGCATGATCAACAACGATGCAACGCGCACGAACGGGGCCTTGGGCCTCTCACCCACGCAAGCCCCCAATACTACCAACTCGCCTGCTGTTGTTCCCAGCCCATACTCATTGTATGTGCGTGACCGATCAACCACAGCGGTGCAGGGCGTCTTGACGACGATGCCCAAGGACGAAGATGTCCTTATGTCGCTTCAGCTACTCGCATATGTTTCCAAGTACTGCAACCTGCGCTCTTACTTCCAGCACTCCCACCTCGTTCCTAAGCTCAAGGTTGATCGTGAGCTCCAAATGTTGGAGGACGGTGTGTCGCCCATCGAACCTCCGGAGGAGGAAGATGAATACCTGCTTCCGGACGATGTCAACATCTTCCCCTTGGTGGAGAAATTCACGGTTCGCCACCACTCCAAGGACATGCAATACTGGGCATGTGTGGTGATGCGGAATCTCTGCCGTAAGGACGAGTCGCGAGGCGGCATCCGGCAGTGCGCATACTATAAGTGTGGCAAGTGGGAGGAATTCCAGCGACAATTTGCCAAGTGCCGGCGCTGCCGTCGCACCAAGTACTGCAGCAAAGACTGCCAGAAGGCAGCGTGGGTGTACCATCGTCACTGGTGCCACACCACGCCATGATATGAACGCATGAAACTGTTTAATACCTCTAATGCATATCGGCTTGCATAGCGTCGTATCTGTCATCTGTTACCATTTCGTCATTCCGTTTCGTTTCCGAGGGTTTCACGTCTACCCGTGCATGGCATTTCAAAACCTGGCGGCGTTGCTCTTCATCCCAAAGATACCTCTTGTATGTCGTCGAATTTTATTTCACCATCATATTTCGATTTCTCACCTGTTTGATTAACGCGGGGCATAAAGCCTGATTCCCGGTCATATGGATTGATACTAGCGGTCATGAATGCGTGCACCTTTCTACCTTCTTCCTTGGATTGTTTCTGTCTTCATCATCTTTTTTTTCTCTCTGTCACTGTTCGAGCCCCTAGTTCCTCCCCGTCCTGACGCCCAACGATTTTCCTTTGTGAGTAGCAGCCTATCTATCTAGCATTGTGAACCACCTCTCCCTCCACACAATCTTTCTGGAAGCGATTTCTTTGGGCATTGTGATTTACCTCTTATTGCTTGTTACTAAGTATCGGGCTGGGGCCGAGCCCGATCCAGTTTTAGTTGGGTTGTTGTGCATCTTTGGAACCTGTGCATAAACGAGTGGCCTCCCTATGAATTGGACGGTGGCTATTGATCTAGTACTTATTCACTTGACACTTCATACACCACCCACCGCTATCCTAGATTTTGAATAATCATCCCTACTGTAATATTCATTCATCCCCCTCCTTCTCCCCCCTCCGAAACCCATACGTAGCATCCAACCTCGCCATCAAATGTTCCTGCGCCGTCAACGCCCTCTTCCCCTCCTCCAACATCCCCGCCCCACCCCCAAACCCAACCCTGACCCCGACCCCTCCTTCTCCCCCATCCTTCTCCTCACTCCCCTTAGACTTCCTAAACTCCTCCACAACCCTACTCGGCACAGGCACCAACTCCGTCCGATCCAACGGATGACAAAAATACACAATACTATAGCGGTCCTGCGCATTAGGTCTCTGCTGCTCCGACGTAGGGAACACCACTCTGTGCACGGTACTCTTGAGTAATCCGTCCGTCCAGTAGCTGAGTAAATCTCCGATGTTGACGAGGATGGGTGGGAAGGGGAATGGGGATTCACACCCCTTTCCTTTTCCTTCTTCGGAGGAGGAGGTGGTGCTGGTGGTGGGAATCACAGGAACAGGCGCCCACCCCTTCCCATCCGGCGTGAGGATCTCCAGCCCCGGCTGCCCAGGACGCTGGAACAACAGCGTGATGGAGCCGTAGTCGCTGTGGGCGCCGGCTCGGACGTCCGTCTTGTGGCTGTAGGTGGAGGTTAAGGGGGAGGTTATGCTCGGGTAGAAGAGGTAGCGGAGGATGCTGCCTGTTGGGCCTGTGGTGGGGTCGTGCCGGGTGGTGAAGAATGTGGGGGGGATCTGGAATTATTTCAGTCTTTGGTATTTGGTTTTAAAGATGGTGATGTTGGAAGGAGGGGCTTACGCCGAGTCCCAAGGCTAGCAGGGTCAAGATCCGAGTACAGGTTTTGTTGCATAGGGAGGCGAAGTGGGCGATTTCGGACTCGTGAGGGGTTAGGGATGCTGGGAGGGGTTGTTGGGCTTTGTTGGATTGGGTGAATTCGCCGAAGTTGAAGGCTCTATTGTTTTTGGAATGGGTGGGTGGTTAGTTGGTGGTGGTGGTGGTGGTGATGGGTATAGGTGGGTGGGTGATATACTCTTTGAAGTCGCCGGTCTGCGGGGTGGTTAGTGAGTGGGTTGTATACTATGTTGATAGATGGGGGATTGGTTTGCTTACGCGTTGATGCTCAGGGTCCAGGGTCTCGGAGTGCATGCCGGACCAGCCGCGGTTCTAAGTAGGGTTGATAAGTTGTGATATCTATGGCTATAGATGGTGGAGTTCACGAACGTTGGGTTCAATGCGACAAGCGGCCTTTTCTTCAACTGGGGAGGCGAAGAACTTCTTGGACTGTAATTTGATACATTAGTATATATTGCTTAAAGTGTATTGGGATATGTACCAGCTCAAATGCCCGATCCACCTCCGCGGCCGTAAAGTCGGTCCCCCGGCTGTCGACATACAAAAAGCCATACTTGGTGGCAGCTGCCAGAAGGGCCTTCCCCGCCTCGGGATCGAGGGGGTTGGAGATGTCCAGCACGGGGAGGTCGATGGGAGGGCCAACGTCGGACATGGTACTATGTCTTGGCTGTATGTAGATAGAATTAAGGTGATCAAGGAAGAGAGAGAAACTGTTACAAGAAGGTGGAGATTACGACTTTATATTTAAATGGAAGCGACGTTATCGGACAGCTGCAATACAGTTGAATGCGGGTCGAGCCGATGAGACAGTCATTGGCCCACCAAACCCTCAGGCTTCGGGTCCGCGGCCGTGGCTATCGGCTATCGATCGAATCGGGTCCAATGGCATGATTAAATGTCGGTGATTCGATTTGAAATGCCAATTCGGCTGGTGGATTGCTGCTTCGTTTGTATTAGGTAGGATGCTGTTGCCGAGGATGTGTTCTGCAGAGTTATGTAGGGTTCAACTTCATGTTGACAGATGTTGACTATGCTATGCTACAACTAACAACGTTTAAGACTAGAAGTCACCAACGTTTCTTCTTTCCTAGTAGTTGGTCAAAACAGGATGATCAAATTTGTCTACATTGATACAAAGTGAGTGCAGTGAGAGGGTCTGAAGTATGACTCAATGAAGAGGGTAAGCCCCACTACTGTCTTGCAATTGCATAGCTACCATTCGGTTATGTGGACATAGAATTGAGGTTTGTTTATCAGTGCTTTCTGTCATTCACATAAGTCATATAAACCTCACCAGGCATCCTTCAGACTTTATTGATGGTGTACAGCAGTATATATTAGCAGGAAGCCCGTTCCTTTGATACACATATATGCTAATTATATTTGTGACTAGCAACAACTCTACGTATCATGACTGCGCTCATTATATGTTTCTAAGTCACGGAATCAAGTTGTTGCAAAACGATGCTACTAAGTACTACGTAGTAGATATATATACTTGTACTAGTACTAGTATGCCGCAGTAACCATGCTTGCACTAACCATTACTACTAATTGAAGAATGACACAGGAACCCACACTACATCTTGATACATCGTTTATATTGAAAAGAGGGGTCCAAATAAAGTACTCGAAAACAAGTACCAGCAAACACCGGCCTATGCAATCCGCGGGACGTGACACATTTATACTTCAGAGACAATTGCATTCACCAAGGACAGTTCCAAGGTGCAGTACACCTAAACAATCAATTGTCTATTCTCATATCATACCAACCAGCACAGCAACTACCACTATAATATAATAACTTCATAACTACCCAACAATCTATACAACCACCACCACAACTACTGCCTCAGGCACATACACAGCCTAACGCCAAGCCCCCCATCCCCGTAAACGCATGACACCATACCCAATCCGGCATCCATACTAACCCATCTTATATCACCATCATTAAACTTACCTTACCTCCTATACTCATACTATACTCCCACTCACTACTACATTATATACAACCACCGCCTCTCACAAAATACAACTTAACTCACACACCCCACAAATCTCAAATCCATACCAACCCAACCAAACCACCCACCCAAAAAATAACACCAAAACCAATCCAAAATGTCCGATCCCACCGCCGAAGCCGTCCCTCCCCCACCAACAACCTCAACCCAAGTACGTCTTACCCCCTCCCTTCCTACCAGATACAAACCTATCTACACTGTTACAACCAATAAACAGCGCAGCTAAACAAATTTGGTTTCTTGATAATAACCAGAACCCCGACGCACAAGGCCAATTCTCCGCCGCCGTGGACGATCTCCTCGACCAGCTACAACATAAATTCGATGGTGTTTCGAGGGAGATGTTTGGGAAGTGTACGTTGCATACGCCCCCCTTTGTACCTGTTGATCTGTGGGGAGTGATCGCAATGCTGATAAACATGGGTATTCTGTGTAGTGGACGATATGGCCAGACGGTTGGATGAGTTAGAGGCTTCGTTTACGGTTGTGGATGGGACGACTACGTCCGGGGGTGCTGCGGCGTCCGGGACGGGGTCGGGGACGGGGTCTGGGTCAGTGGTGGGGAGTGCGGCTGGGAGTGTGGCTGGGAGTGGGAGTCCTGAGAAGTGATTGATTGAGTATTGTTTATACTGTTGGTTGGGGTTATGGTGTTATGGGATTTGCTTCTTTGTGTATACTTGGGGGAGCTCTCTTTCGTTGTTTATGGATTAGGGGGTGATACATACGGCTGGGTTGTGCGTGGGTTGAGGTGGAATTGAAGATACCCTTACACTGATCATTACATTTACAATATACTACATGCACATAGGATGGATGATGTACTGTTCGCATCGATAACATTCTCATAACTGCCTCTCGATATCATACAGAGTAATAGAATCTAGGTGACCGTCACCTAGCTAAACAAGTCATAATCCATACAATATCTACAGCTCATCCTTGGCCTCCTTCTCCTCGCCAACAAACTTGCGGAGGATGTTGCTGCGGGAGATGAGGTCGTCGACCTTCTCAGGGGCCGATCCTCCCTTGGCCAGGATCTTCTCGAGACGAGCAAGCTCCTTGGTGGCGTACTCGGCGTTCTGGCTGAGCTTGTCGGCAACCTTGACGTAGTACTGAGCGTACTTGTCCTTCAACTCAGCAGCAGCCTTCTTGACCGCAGCAGCCAGATCAGCAGCGGAAGTGCTGGCAACCAGCTCGTCCAGGCTGGCAATGGTACCGGCCTTGGTGTCGAGACCACCACCAACGGTACGGTGGGTGCCGGTCTTCTCGTTGAGGAAGTCGATGAAGGCCTGCTCGGAGCGGGCACCCTCGTAGGGAACGGATTCAGTGGATCCCTTGGGGAAGAACTTGATGGTGGGGTATCCGGACACGCCCTGCTCTCTGGCGGTGGCCTTGCCATTCTCAGCATCGGCGTCAACCTTGGCGATCACAACGTTGGGCTCGAGGACGAAGTCGTTGGCCAGAGCCTCCCAGGTAGGAGCGAGGTTCTTGCAGTCTGTAGTTCAGCGACAGTGTTAGCAAACAATTCCTTAGAATGTGATGGCAAAGCTGGAAATACGCACGTCCACACCACGGCGCAGTGAAAGCAACCAGAACATCATTGTCACCACCAACAGCACCCTTGAAAGTCGCGTCGTTCAGCATCTCCACCTTGCTGGGCTCCTTCTTAGGTCCACGGGGCTTGACACCGGTCTTCTCAGAGATGAACGAAGACAGACTCTCCAAATCACGACCACCCTTGTAGTCCTCCGGCTCGTCACTCTTTCCATCAAACCACTTCAGCGTGGGGAATCCCTGCACGCCGAACTTGCGGCCCAGGTCGCGGTGCTCGTCCGCATCAACCTTGCCGACGGTGACCTTGTCGGAGGCGTGGGCGAATGCCTGGCCCAGCTCCTCATAGACGGGCGCGAGGTTCTTGCAGTGACCGCACCAGGGAGCGAAGAATTCAACCAGAGCGGGCTTGCCGGACTTGAGGACGACGTCGTCGAAGTTCTTGGGAACGAGATCGACCACGGCTGCGGTGACCGCGGAGGCCAGGCCGAGGCAGCTCACGAGGTTGCTGAGACGGACCATGATGGATGGTGTTGTTTTGGTTAAAGGAGAGGTTGGAGTAGGGCAATTGACAATATAATTGTCAATACCAGGTCTGTCCGTTCAGCGAGGAAGGGGTGGTTGCTGGGCGGAGTGTAGATATAGTCGTATGAGCTCCCGGCGTGGAAGGCGGAAGCGCTGCGGAGACCGAGCGGGTCGGAAGAGGACACTTGGTAAGTTAAGCATCACTAATCAACTCCAACTCGATCAGCGGCTTTACGGCTAAATATATCGTTGCATTCGCCACTACGCTCTCTTCGCCGGTTCTGGCTACGCTGGGGGATAATAATAATACTGGTGTGGCGCCTGCCAGTCCCTTCCATTCCTAATTATACAACGTGGTTGGAGTAGAATAGGGCGAAGCTTTCAGGTGGTCCTGGACCACCCAGCCGACACAACTGCCATGGTTCGTGAAATCGTGGACAAGTGGTGTTTCCTCTGGTTCTAGGAGGATACTCTACACATGTCCCTTACCGCCGCTCGGCCAACCAGCGGTTCGCATCCTCCCACTGCTTGCCCTCCTTAAGTTCCTTGCCTGCGCTCTGCGTACCGCGGTATACCTAGGAAGTAGATGAGTAAATACGCCGGCAAAGATAGACAGTTCAGACTCACCGCATCCCACAGCTTGAACGCCATGTCCAGGTTGCCCGTAAAGCTGTCGCTATGCTGGAACCATTCCTTGCCCTTCGATTTCACTTCTGCCCGCGCCTCTGGCGATGTGGGATCTGCTTGCAAGGGCAGGTCATCAAGGTAGGTACGGACAGCAATTCCAAGACCGCAGTCGTTGTCGTCGATGAATGGGAGCCTATGTCGCGTCAGATACATCACATGGCGCACCATGTCCACATGTCCACTTACTTGATGCTCAGTTCGCCCCAATCGTTTCGCTCCCGGTCAGCATCGCCACTCAGGAGCAGACTGGCGAGAACCACCTCGATGAGCATCCGTAGCGTAGAACGAACCTCGGAAATTAGGGATCGGTAGCAGAGCAGCTGTCGGCTCAGGGGTCCAGAATAACCGATGCTCTTGTGCTGGAGTTTGGCGATGCAAGCAAGGCGGGAAACAAGCATGTTGAGGCTCTTATCCTCGTCTGGGTGGAATAAATCAGCACCGTTTCATAGCTACAGAACCTCAATCTTACCTGATCCTCTCATGGGACCTCCCGAAACATGGGAGAACCACTGCTTGGAGTTGAGCAGGCCGAACCGGATCATCTCAATGGCAAGGAATGTTGGCTCCTCAAGCGCATCCGCCGGATCAAGTCCCGACAATGCTTGCTCAAGGCAGACTCCCCACTGGGTAAGTTGATGTTTCTCATCAATGTAGCCGCGAAGCTGCAGGAAGCGCCAGAACACATTGGCAAGCAGCTCATCTTGTGACGATAATTGCTAGCATGTGTCAGCTCACTCGCTTGCGATCTGGGGCAGAAGATGCCTACCTTAGTATCTTTCGTAGCCTTGGACTTCGCTACAAAGTCACTATCTTTCAAGCTCTGGACAGCAAATTGGAAGCGTCCACACGAGCCCTGATTTTTGGTTAGCAGCGCTTACAATGGTGATCGAAGATAGAACTTGCCTGTAGTTTCTGCAAGCTCTCGGGAAGCTGCTCGGTGGGAATCTTCCAAGACTGGATCGAATCTTTAACTGGAGGAAGATCTCGGAGGTTAATCGTCGAAGGGGATTTTTCATCAAACCACGTTCGCACATTGATAACCTTGGTCTGATAGAACCGATGGAGGGAGTTCGATAGCAGGCAAATCGACTGAGTCCGGATAGGTGTGAGGGTGCTGCCGGCAACTTGGCGGTAAATTTCCGTGTCCTCAACGCCCAACGGCAATGAGATGAGGACTTCACCCGACGTCAAATAGTTGGGCACATCGGGGCCCAGAATTCCCTTGGACAAGTAGAAGTAAAGCTCTTCTGGGAGGCGCAGGCCGATCACTGCGTGCATATCGGACGAGGCATTCTCCTGGTCCATAGGACCTACTCTGCCGTCAACATCAATGTAGACATGGTGTTTCACAGTCATGCATGCGCGCTTGTAACGATCCGTGTATTCAAGCTCCTGCATCCGGCGATCCTCTTCAAACTGAGCGCAGAGCGCGAGAGCGCTTCGTCCTGCCGCGTTGAACATTGGCAGAGCATCTCGGACCGTAGGGTTCTTTCCGGGGAAGACATGGGTTTCGAAACCAGGGAAGGGCTGGAGGAAGGAAGAGCCCAAGAGAAGGCAAAAGTCCAAGAACTGATCATTTGATAGGCGGCCTAGTTCTTCCAGACATGTCTGTTTGTTGATCCAGAAAAATTGCGCCGGGTCAATCTCAATGCGGGTGATCAGCTTTTCCACGTCGAACATCAACACTTCGGAGGGGCCGCAGATAGCATCGATCAGCGGGTTCGGTCCCTTGGCCAGGTAGGAGAGCTATAATACACAAAGGTCAGAATGGCGCAAATGGAGCCAATCGAGGCAGCGGCATCCGTACCTGAGCTGCAGCACTATAGGGAGCAACGATGTAATCCACGCCATGTTGAAGAAGTATGCGCTGCAAGAAGCGGTATAGCGACTCGGGTCGAGGGGTGCCTAGGACAGACGACAGTCAGGACCAGACGCTCAAGAATCGGATTCCACCATTAACATACCGGCGCTGCTGAACGCATCCACCACTTGGTCCGCCTGCTGTTGATCGTAAAGATCCCAGGCCTGCTCGAATGCCCGGACCGACTCCTGCTGCACGTGGGGTCGTTGATCCTTTTTGCCAAAGTCGAGACCATTGAACACGAAAATACAAGCCACGCCCAGATCCTTGTAGGCCTTCAGTTCTCTTTCAATGTTGCTCTTCAGTGCGAATGGAAAGCCACCGAGGGCGACCAGAAGGGGCTCGCGCGTGGACGGTTGGAGGAGGTGTTGAGAAATGTAGTGCGACGCATCGATACCGACAACCGCCCCTTTGAGAGCTGAGAGGGGGAGGGACTGGGTGCGGGTCGCGGCCCATTCATCGAGCGGACGGACTGTTGTGACAGAGAAATTATATTAGCTTGGAAGAAGACGAGACACAGGAGCTCCGCGGGAGCCACGACCATAGCAGACTCACTTGGCATGGTTTTAGCTGTAGCTGTGTCGCGGAGTTTAGACGCCGGAGCGGACACCAGGCGTGGAGAGCCCAGGTGGGGAATGAGGGAGAGGATATATGAAGAGTTGGTGCGAGGATGACGGGGAAAGGAAGAGAAAGGGAGAAATTGAGGAGAAGAAAGGAAAGGAGGAGGGGGAGGAGAGGAGGGCCGGCGAGAAACCAACAGCTCAGATGGAGAGGGGAATGATTTGGTGGTGATGGGATGATGCGACAATTGAGAGCAGCAGTTACAGCTTGAAGCCAATCACGAGGGCGGTGTTGCCCGGGCCAACTGGCGGATCCTCCCTCTGCTGCGGGATCATTGTAGTTCTTCTACTTCTCCCTCTTCTTCAGCTTCTATATCATGTATTCCAATTGTTAGCTATGGGAGTTACTGACCCGGAAAGGAATTTCCTATCAAAAGATGCATCATGGGATATCCTGGTTTCCTGGCTTCTGGATTCCAATGGTTGATTATGAGTTCATTTTGACTTCTATGTTATCTCGACATCCAAACATGAAAGAATCATGAAGTCAAAAGCTGCAATGATGACATTACCACCTGACAGACTGGAAGTTTGAGAGCGCGAATTATCTTTACTTTCATCTCAAAATACTACTCGCACTACTTTGCTATACTGCATCGCCATGAAACTCGTCACTACAGTCATCTAATACACCCTCAGCCTGACACAAATATCTATACACTCCTGGGAGTGAAAACGGATTCTTACATCTTGCAATTTGTGACATCAGATAAATCAGAATCAGACCTCACCTAGCTATGATATTCTGCTTACCTACAGAGAACTGTCACTCATTAGTCTCGCTGAGGGGACGTTCGCTGCCTGTTATTACCTTCGTCTCCTCTTCTCGCTCTCTCCCCTTCTTCACACCTCTATCCTACTTTGACTTTCTGTCCTTCCTTCTACCTCCCTATCCTTTCCCATCTAACACCTGAGGTCATTCATTTCCATGTGCTTCTCCATCCGCTCTCTGCGTACACATCTAATGCCTTCTATCGATCTGAGCAGGGCACATAGCGTCTCTTATTTTTGTGAGAACCTCCACGCCCTTTCGGTACTTCTACCGCGACAAGCAGCATTTAACACTAACCGAGTCTAGAATGAAGTGCGCGACTATAAGTTAGACATCCTACGCTGGCAGTAGATGGATTTGCTAGTTATTGTGCCGAATAGGAGTTTGCCAGGAGCAGCTTCCTTTCTCTGACTCCTGGCTGCTGCTGCAACTGTCAGCCTCAACGCACCTGCCGTTTACTGATACCAAGGCTACCTTCTGCAGTCTTGATCGAAAGATGTGTCTTCTTCCTTTTCTACTACTTAACGAACTTCCCACAAGTACGAGCAAGATTCCCCTAACCACACCGGACATCATGTCAACGTGGAACTGCTATTCATTCGATCCGGAGGTTGCACCGCTGCTCGGTTATCGTCCTTCTATCACAGCTGGAATCCTTTTCACGGTTGCCTTCCTTGGTGTCTTAACAACCCATGTTTCGCAAGCACGCAACACCATATGTCCCTGGATAGGAATGCTCCTGTCACTTGGGGCTGCATTTGAGTTCATCGGATGGCTTGCCCGCACTTTGGCTTATCGCTGTCCATATAGCTTTATCATATGGATGATACAGCTGTCAGTTTTATGGTCGGGTAAGGATACAGTCGAATGAGCTTATATTGGGAATGACCTGGCTAAGGCATAGAAAAGCTCCATACTTTACAATCTTGGGTATTTACGGAGCCCTAGACCTCGTGTACGCAATCATAGACCGAAATCGATCACCTCTCAGGCCTAAGCGGTGGACGGATGTCTGTATGACTCTTGCATGTCTTAGTCTCATCGTCCAGGCCATTGGGCTTTCACTGGCATACAATGCCATCATTACCAACAGCCTAGATAGGCTGGGGCTCTATATCCTCACCGCTGGCTGCGTTGTACAGCTCATGTCTATCGGTATATTCGTGGTACTGTTCGGATACTTGATCATTCAAGCGAGACATCGACTCATCCTGAGAAGGCCGATGTGCAAGAATATAACCGTGCTTGCGTTTGCTTTGGCTTGTACGATGATTCGAAGCACTTATCGTCTGATTGAGTTGGCGAGTGAATGGCAAGGTTACTCTTTCACGTATGAAAGTCTAGTGTGTCTTTTTGATGGGCTGCCTATGTTATCTGCCAATGTTGTGCTTCGCATCTGGCATCCCGCAGTATTGTTGAATGAGGCGATGCTAATGGAGGCGAGATTTGCGCGAACGGAGGAGGTCGAATTGCGAAGAATGGAAGATCAGAACGGGCGAGGAAGTCGCTTACTTGACGACTACCGACCGGTTTCTGAGGAGCTTGAGCCAGCTCTTCGTAAGCGATAGTACGGATCTCATTCCTATTCAAGACTCATGGCTCAGCTCTAGTTGGCAGACGGGATCTTGCTTCAACTGCCACATTGATACTTCACCAGATAGTACTAGTTGAAATTGTAGATTGGCTAATACTTACCAGTGCTAGTCTACATCAGCAATCTATAGCTAAGAATCCAAAAAGCATTTCAACGTTCTCGAAAAGAAACAAGAGATGAATATATTATTTACCACTCATTTGGGATGCCCCACGCACTGTAATACAATGTAGCTGGTAACATCCATCCATGCTGGCGGAGACCAAACATATTGCCAAGACCGCAGTCATTCTGAATTCCCGTTCGGCATCTTCTCTCACTCAATCGCACGGCAGTACCATGACAACTAAATGAACAAATAATCCGACTGAAACAGACTTATCATACACACTACACCAATATAATACACAATAAGAAAACCAGAGCCACCAAATGAGTGCACAATCTCCGCAGGTGCGGCAACCACCGGCAACCCCCACTTACATTTTACGCGGCCATGCCGCTGCCATCCACGCGCTACAGATCTTCCACCAGAACCTAAGGCTCGTTTCAGGAGATGCAGACGGATGGATTGTCGTATGGGACCTAGTATCAAAACGCCCTCGAGCGACATGGAAGGCCCATGACGGCGCTGTCCTTGAAGTCAAGGGTTTTAAGTTCGGAAATGGCGCTGTTACAGAGGTGTTCACGTGCGTTACTTTCCCATTCTTCCCATGACCCAACTAACAGCTTCTACAGGCATGGAAGAGACCACAAACTGCGCTTATGGAGATTCAGCGTCCAGGATGAGGAGAATCTTCAGAAGACCCTCCCCGTGGACATCGAGAAAACCTCCTCAGCTGCCGCAAGCCAGCCATGGCTGGTACATTCGCTTCCTGTGAATGCGCTGAATTTCTGCGCCTTCTCCATGGTTTTCCTTCCCCAGGATAAGGCCAACATGGCAAGCGATACCGGTGGCTCCTCGAAAGAGAACACGTCGCTTTCATCGGTGCTTATCGTTGTCCCTAACGCTCTGAACTCTGGCGCGATCGATCTCTTTCATCTCCCCCAGGAGAGACGTATCTGCACCATTCCAGCAGATACGGACGTACAAACTGGAATGGTCATGGCGGCTAACCTCATCATATCCCCATCTGGGGAGCTATATGTTGCTTCCGCTTACGAAGATGGTCGCGTTATGGTCCATGGCTGCAGGGGATCCTTGCAGGAGAAAGATCTGACACAGGGTGCCAAAACGCCGTGGAAGTGGGAGAAGTTGTACATTTGTCGAGCTCATTCGCAACCGGTATTGTCGCTTCATGTCTCGCCTGCTGGCAATTACTTCTTTTCTTCCTCGGCCGATGCGGTGCTGGCGAAGCATCCCATTCCCACGCTTGGTAGCCCGGGACATGCCCCGGAAGAGTCACCGATCAAGTCGATCAACACGAAGCATGCGGGCCAGCAAGGTGTGCGGATACGGTCTGATGGGAAGATTTTCGCTACTGCGGGGTGGGATTCTAGGGTCAGGGTCTACTCGTGCAAGACGATGAAGGAATTAGCCGTATTGAAGTGGCATAAAGATGGTTGCTACGCTGTGGCGTTTGCGGATGTTGATGTATTTGATGTGTCCGAGAAAGCAGATGAAGAAAAGCAGCCTACGGTTTCGTCGAACAGCAGTGGAAATGAAGAAACACAGCTCGCCAGACGGGCAGAGACGGAATACTCGCTTGCAACGGTGCATCGGCAGAGATACGAAAAGGTGCAGAATACGCATTGGTTAGCGGCTGGGTCAAAGGACGGAAAAATCTCATTGTGGGATATCTATTGATTTGTCGTCAATTACTATTTACATGTGTGTTGCCGATCAAGCAAGATTGAACTCGCTTGCTCCCGCCATGTGCTCCTTCATCTTCGCCCTCATCTTCTGAGCTGCCGTGAGAGTGTCCGTTTGACGAGGAACATCATCGTCGTCGTCATCGTGACCACCAGCCTTTCTCTTCTTTCCTGCGACTGGCTTGCGGTCGGCCTTGAAGTCCTTCTTGGTGTCGGCCTGTCCTTGGCGGAGACCAGGAACGTTGATCTTGCTGGGACGATCACGCAGAGCGAAACTCTTCGCCAGATGTCCGAGATGAAGCTCCTTGATGTTGAACATGCTCCGCTCGTTGGCGATATGTGTGGCATAGGCGCGGATGTGAGACTGATAAGCTCGGCGGGCCATTTCGAGGTAGTTTTTGTTTTCCAATGCCCACCGTTCCACATCCAGCTGCCATTCGGTGGCCTTCTCCTCCCAGTCTACGTTCTGTGACTCGACATTTCCTCCAAATCCGCGCTTCATAATGTCGTCCGCGGTGTTGCGTGTCAGCGACTTTCCGCCGTCACGGTATCCCTTCTTCAGAATGTCGACGTAACCCTCCTCACAGCCAGGCATGAGGAAGATGTGTGCACGACCGTCACGTCCCAGACGCGCAGTACGTCCGATTCTGTGCAGATGGTCCTCGGCACTGAAGGCAGGGTCGTACTCCACGACTAGATCAACGTTCGGAAGATCCAGACCACGGGACGCAACGTCAGTACAGATTAGCACGGAGGGTTCGCGGTTGCGGGCAAAGGCACCCAGGGTGGCCGTCCGGACATGCTGGGGCAGAGAACCGTGCAGTCTATGCAGCGTCACCGGGTTGGAGGGATTCGAAAAGGCCGTAGCAGGCGCAATAGTTCCATGAGCCGAAGCACCGAGCTTCTTCCTCTTCTCCTCTTCATCCTCCTCATCACTATCCTCGCTCTCTTCCTTCTTCTCCTCCTCATCTCCATTCTTCCGTGTAAACACCTCAAAGTGAAAGTCCACAGAGTCCGCACAAGACACAAAAATGATAGCCTTCATGACAGACCCCTTCCTCATAAACGTCCGTTTCATATACGCCGTAAGCGTAACAAGCCGTAGCTTCGACGCAACAATCGCATACGACTGCTTCAACTGTGCCGGCACCCGAAACGCATCATCTTCATCCTTCTTCCTCGGCTCGCCATCCTCATCCGCCGGATCCGCCTGAATATGCACCGCATCCTTCAAACTGATCTCTCCCAGCTTCTGCACCGTCATCTTCAACGTAGCCGAACACAATATCGTCGTCCTCTTCGCCGGAATACCAGGAATCCGACTCGGCCGCTGCCTAGCATCCAGCTTCTGAATAATCCCCGCCAACTCCTTCTCAAACCCCAACTCCATCAACCGATCTCCCTCATCCAACACCAACCACCGCACATTACTCACATCCAAGGCCTGCGTATTCTCCAAATGATCCGCCAACCGACCCGGCGTCGCAACCAGAATATTCAACCCCTTCCTCAACCGTGCCTTCTCACTCTTCTTCTTCTCTCCTCCAATCACCGTCCCCGCCACAATCCAATGCGCACACCGCAACAACCCCTCCAACACCACCGAAATCTGCTTACACAACTCTCTCGTCGGCGCCAACACAATAGCAAATAACCCACTATCGCGCTGCACTTGCTCCGCTTCCTCCCTCTTCTTCTGATTCAGCGAAATCGTCATGATCCGCTGCACAAGCGGCAGCAAATACGCCATTGTCTTTCCGGATCCCGTCTCCGCCTGTATAAACGCATCGCTCTCCTCCTTGAGTAGTTGCGTGATACTCGCTTTCTGAATCGCCGTCGGCGCCTTCACCTCCAGCTTCGTCAGCAAATGCGCCGCCAGCGGTGCCGATAGTCCCAGGTTCGTGAATGTGTCCAGTCCATCAATCAGCGGCGCGTTCGTCGGCTTGGCGTCTTCCTCTTCTTCGCCTCCGTTCTTCTTCGCTTCGAAAGCGGTTCGAGGTCTCGGGTTTTTCGAGAAAAGCGAGGATACGACATGTCGGGGACCCCCAGGATGTTGTTGTTGCTGGCGTGGTTGCTGCTGCTGCTGCGATCCTCCATTCTCCTCATCGTCACCAATGCGCTGTCTCTTCACCGGCCGCGGACCGGATACTTGAATGCGATTCGGGTTCCGGGGGTTGCTAGTTTGTTGCTGCTCGCCATCTGTGGATGATTTCTCTTTGCGCGGGTTGTTCGTTCGGTGCGCCGCGATTTTCTTTGCGCTGAGTCGGTCCCGCCATGTGCCGCCTTTTACTTTGGTTTTTTCGGGTTTGAGGACGGTTGTGTCGGGGATGGTGAAGTTGAGGAGGAGACCGTCGTCGGCCATTTTGGAAGATGTTAGGTAGGTAGGTAGGTACCTGCCTGCCTTTTTCTCTTTTTTTTTGTCTTCCTTTTTTGTTGTTTGCTGGGGGAGGTTCTAGTACTGGATCGATCCGGGAAGAAACTTTACTCCAGAGGGAAATTTTCTCGGGCCGGGGTGCTTCCGAAACCCTGCGATCTTGCCCTATTTTCTGTTTTTGGGTGATAGCTGGATGTTGCAGAGGGGGGTTGCTATGGGGTTATTTAGGTGGTTTGGAGTAGTGTGTATGATTGCTTTTTAATGTATGTGAAGGTATAGACTTTTAGGTACTCTATATACGCTATTGAGTTCTACTTAAATGACGTCGGGTATATGACACTTGCTTTTGAATGGATCGGGCAACGGACAGACAGAACGAGCTTTTTTAAACCCGCGGCTTGAAGATCAAGTTGTCGATCAAACGCACAGGAACTTGGCCATCACCGAGGCCGCAGTCCTCGCCCGGCTTCGCCTCCTCCAGCGGAGCCATCTTCACCGCGCCACTCAGAATGGCGCCCTTAGCAGGATCGACAACCTCCAGCTCGTCCAGAGTATCCGGATCAGCCAGAGAGATGTAGTCAACCTCATACAGAGCCCTCTCCGTGGGCGCCAAGGCCTTCTGCTCAGACAGAACCCGTTCAGTGACGCTGTTCGCTGCGTCAAGAATCTCACTGCGGTTGACCTTGCCAGTGTTGTAGGCATTCTCCGCCGCCTTCATGGCTTCGTAGAGGACCAGACCCACTGTCCGTCTTCTCTTGCCAAGGTAAACGTTCCTCGAACTCATTGCCAAACCATCGTGTTCACGAACAGTGTCCCCGATCTTGATCTCCGTATCGATGTAGAAGTCCTTCACGAGACGCTTGATGACCACGGTTTGCTGCACGTCCTTCTGACCAAAGTAAGCCCGGTCGGCATGGACAATGTTGAACAGCTTCATGCAGACAGTCGCAACTCCACGGAAGAAAACCGGCCGAGAAGCTCCCTCGAGCTTCCGGGAGAGAGGGGTGATGGTCACGAAGGATCCGTCGCCGTCGATATCGGACGAAGGCGGCAGCGTCGGGTACATGACCTTGGAGGTAGGCGCCAGAATGGCGGTGATGCGACCGCTGTTGGTGTTCTGGCGGGCCAGCTCCGCATTCAATTCCTCTAGCTTCGCAACATCACTGTCCCAAGTGCGCGGGTAGCTGGAGAGGTCTTCCGTTACACCGAACTGTGTCGGGTTAACGTAGATGCTGACGAAGACGTCGGTATTCTCGGCCGCGGCTTGTCGGATGAGGGAGAGATGGCCTTCATGGAGAGCACCCATGGTCGGGACGAGACCGACGGTCCGGTTGGAGAGGAGGAGCTCTCGACGCAGCTTGCGAAGTGGGGGCACATCGCGGAAGACTTGGAAAGTGTGCTGCTGGCGGGAGGAAACGGCCATTGTCGTGGTTTTGAGGAAAGATGTGGCGGCTGTGGGAAGGTGTGAGGGGATAATTAGCAGGTGTCATTCAGCAGCAGCAGGGGATAAATGATTGTGCGTTCAGGGGGGTCCATACTGGAGAAGCGCCGTGTCCAGCCGAACATGGTGAATGCGAGTTCTGGGAGGTTGCAACGAAGGGCCCTGTCGATTGTACCGTAGGTGCCTCTTAAGAGTCCCGCAGTGGAGCAGGTCGCACAGCTCAGGCCCAATTAGCCACAGTGATGGTGTTTAGGAGGGAGACCGCAGCTGTTGGTGTCTGCGACGATGCTCAGCCCGGGTGAAGCCAATGTAACCGAGACGGCATGCTTGGTGGTGTGATAATTGGGGCATGAAAAGCGTGCTCCGAGCTGCCGCGTTGCGCTCATCCCTCAAGCTTTCGGTGAACTGAAGTTCCTGGACAGTCCAGTGCCATTGCCCAATCCAGCCTAGCGTACGGTTGCACGGGGCGCAAGGCCGTTGGGACTCACGTGAGCGGCGGCAGCACGAATCGTCCCGAGGCATTTCTGGGGAAGAAGCCGGGGATCTTCGCCTGGTTGGGACCCTCGCTTGCCTCCTCAGGAACCAGGAGCTGG
This sequence comes from Aspergillus costaricaensis CBS 115574, assembly GCF_003184835.1. Taxonomy (NCBI): domain Eukaryota; kingdom Fungi; phylum Ascomycota; class Eurotiomycetes; order Eurotiales; family Aspergillaceae; genus Aspergillus; species Aspergillus costaricensis. The sequence goes on from NW_020291848.1 coordinate 102,380, forward strand.
TCGATCATGACAATGCCTATTCTTGCTCTCCCTCTCACTTGATGTCGCTCGACTTCATCCCAGCAGTCTATGACCGCTGAGATCTATCGACCTGCTTATTATAATTACAGAGCTCTCAAGTGAACATTCCCTCCCTCCCCTCTCCCCGCCCGAGACGCTATGCCTTCCGATAAGTCCCCGGTCGGCGACTCCGCACCGGATCTCGAGATCGTGGGAAACAAAGTCACCATTCATCCCAGTGGAGTTACTGGAGGGCTGGAACCTCAAGATGAACAGATTACCGAACGCAACCTCGTCCGCCATATGGCGAGGTTTCGCGAGAACCCTTTCGATTTCCTACGAGAAGTGAGCTTGTACATGTCAGGAACCGGTTGGCGCGCCTACGATGATGTGATCGGACAACCCATATTCTATTCTGGTTTTACGGATCGAATGAAGTCCCGGATTCTTGCAAGTCCCTTGTTGCAAGGGAAGGTGAAGGAGCTGGCGGAGGCACGGTTAACAGTGGAGGAGAAGGAAGGATTGTTGGATGTGACACCAGGACCCCTGGAGCAGAAACGGATACACCGCCGGAATGAGATACAAAGTAATCTGAAAGAGGTGGTAGATTCTATGCTGGATAACATGATATGTAAGATGGAGAGCAAGAGGTTCATCCGGGGGGCGTACTATCTCTGCACGCAGCTTCTGACGCGCGCTTACCATCAAGGTGGGAGGGTATCCGACGTATTGAAGGAATCCTGTTAACGAAAGTCTCAGGAATACACGTGTCTAGCGAAGAAGTCCTCCGGCTGAGATCTTTTGCGCAAGAGGCAGCCGCCAAGAAGCAATCTATTGTCTTTTTGCCGTGTCATAAATCGCATGTCGACTATGTGTCGCTCCAGCTTATCTGCTATCGCCTTGGAATTGGGCTTCCGGTCGTGGTGGCGGGAGAGAACCTCAACATCCCGATGCTCGGCCCTTTCCTCCAGCATGCAGGTATGATTTGATTCGCCTCGGAATATTATGCGCTTGCTGACTTGCCTAGGCGCGATGTGGATTCGGAGAAGCTTTGGAAACGATCCGCTATATAACACCGTTGTACAGGCTTATATTGATACCATGCTGCAGCAAGGGTTCAACTTTGAATGTTTCATTGAAGGTGGTCGTTCGAGAACCGGAAAGCTTCTTTCGCCCAAGTTTGGCATTCTTAGCTTCATTTTAGACAGCGTCCTCTCAGGTCGTGTGGAGGACACCATCATATGCCCTGTCAGCACACAGTATGACAAAGTGATTGAGACTGAGTATGTGCTCCCCTAATAATCAACTACTGATTACTAACCATATGTTTAGGTCCTACATCAGCGAACTGCTTGGTCAACCGAAGAGGAAGGAAAACCTGGCTGATTTCCTGTCCTCGTCCTCCGTCCTCTCTTTGAAGCTCGGTCGGGTTGATGTTCGATTCCACGAGCCATGGAGTTTGAGAGAGTTCATCAACCAGCAATTGACACGAATGCCGGAACAGATTGTCGCAAATGGTGGCCCGCAGCTGAGCTATGCTGATAGAGGTCGGGTATTGAGATCTTTGGGTTACAGGGTCTTGTCTGACATCAACGACGTTTCTGTAATGATGCCTACGGCTCTGGTTGGCACGGTACTTCTTACTCTTCGCGGTCGAGGTGTCGGAAAGGGTGAAATGGTCCGACGCGTCGAATGGCTATGCGAGCGTGTTCGAGCAAAGGGCGGACGGGTCGCTCACTTCTATCGTTACCCAACAGATGTCGTTGTCGACCGTGCGCTAGAGGTCTTGGGGCCGCAGCTTGTGGGCGAGGTGAGCGGACTGGTCGAACCGACATACTATGCTGTGGATCGTTTCCAGCTTTCGTTTTATCGCAACATGACCATTCACTTGTTTATCACGGAGGCGCTGGTGTCTGCGGGAATGTATACGAGGATTAAGCAAGGCGGCGGGCCGTCTTATCAGCGCATATCCTACCAAGATCTCCTAAACCAGGTTTCGTTCCTGTCTCAGGTGAGTCAAATCTCTAATTATACCCTAGGAATCTCCCCGCTAACCAAACCAGCTCTTCCGTGGCGAATTCATCTTCCCTCCTGAGGGCCTGACAACAAACATGGAAAAGACCCTGCGTGGACTCGAAAGAGACAACATAATCACCGTGAGCCGAGACGCGGCCGGCGCGCCACAATTCGTGGAGCTCAGCGACGCAGAACGGCAATGTGGCCGCGAGAACTATGACTTCTACTGCTTCCTAGTCTGGCCATTCATTGAAGCCTCCTGGCTCGGCTCCGTCTCTCTCCTCGGACTGACGCCCCCTCTCAACGGCGCTGAAGATGTCTGGATCGATTTGAACAAGGCCCAAAACAGCGCTCAACTGGTAATTCGAATCATCACCAATGGTTTCTAGTAAATACTAACACATAATCTAGCTTGGCAAAACACTTTACCACCAAGGCGACCTCTCCTACTTCGAAGCCGTCAACAAGGAGACCCTCCGAAACTCCTACCAGCGCTTTGCAGAAGAAGGCATCATCCAAGTCGCCAAAAGCAAAGGATCAAAGATATCCACGATGAAGCTAGCCCCAGAATGGACGCCTGAGCGGGATCCAACCACGGGAAAGCTTCTTCCTCGTGGTCGTCTCTGGGACTTTACTGAGCTGATTGCACAGTCCAGACGTGAGGGGTAAGTCGAATGATACTACATCATCTTCTCTCAAATACATTGGCCTGGCATACTGACATTTCGAAGCAAAAACCGCCGTGACGGCGCAACAGTCTCGTCGCGGGTTCTGCACATGTCGGATGTCGTGGGCCGCAAGTTATTCGAGGACGCAAGTCCTAGTCCCGCTGCGGCGGAGGAGATTGATGTCTCCATAAGGCAAATGAGGAGGAAGGCCATCACGCCTAGTTCGAAGCTGTAGATGGATTATGTGGCAGGCGCATGAGACAAAGCGTAGCGTAGCGTTTAATACCCTTTTGTATATTTAAAGCCTTGTATGTGAGGACTGCCGTTGATATCATTATAGCCTACTCACCAAGCATTAATTCGCATAATGAAATAACTCATCCATGATATATACCTTACTCTAGCTATATACAATCGACTAATAGTAAGTAATCATACTATGAACACCCCTCACCCACCTTAATAACCCCGGACTGCACACCATCCCCGACCCCTCCAACAGCCTGCACAACCACCTTCTCCCCATCCCTCCCCACCACCCCCTCAAGCACAATCCTCGTCTCAAACCCATTCTTCTCCGTCACATCCCCCACAACCCCCAACTCACTCCCCATCCTTACCTTCCACCCCCTCACATCCGTCGCCCCATTCCAACTCACATAAACCACCACCCTACCCCCCTCCCGACATGCCACCGCCTCCGGCCTCGTCGTCGGCTTCCCAACCCACTCGCGGAACCGATATCCACGATACGACTGCGTCGACTCATCGAATCCAAACCGCGCGTTCATCACCAACGCCCCGTTCTCATCGTATTCCTCAATCACGGGCATCGCGCCGTGCTGGAGCAGCACGTGTCCGTTCGGAAGTGGCTGGAAGCCGCCCTGGCTTACGGCGAAGACGGGGGAATCGGGGTTCCAGAGCTTGCGGACGGCGGTTGCGGTATGGTTTTGCATGTCAAGAGTGAGGGTTAGGCCTGTGGTGATGGTTGTGGGGGAGGTGAAGACGTTGGCGTTTTCGTTGTTGTGTAGGTGCAGTGTTAGGGATGTCGCGTTTGGGGAGTAATTGATGAAGCGTGGGTCGTGTTGGTAGCAGAAGCTGCTGCCGGGGAGGAGGGTGAAGGAGGCGCCTTTTTGGCCCTGTGGGTGGGTGTGTGTTAGTGGGTGTGGTGATAGGGGGAGGAAGGGAAGGGGAGGGACGTACGTGAAGGTGCCAGGTTACGTTGCCGTTTTTGTCAAGGAGGAAGATGCTGCACATGAAGCGGGAGGAGAGGAGGTAGGAGTCGCCGTATTTGGCTACGGAGTTGAGGTGGGGGTATTCGTAGGGATCGGACTTGCTGGTGCCGGATCCTAGGAGGGGGAGTTCGGTGTTTGTTACGGGGATCTCGGAGAGGTGTTCGACTGTGCTCCAGCGGAAGAGGACTTTGTTGGTCTTGATGTCAATTTCGTAGAAGAGCCCGTCTTGGACCCAGCCGTCTTTGGGGCCACCGATGGGGGAGAGGTCGCATTGGGTGACGTTCACGGCTGTTACGAGGATCGTGCCGTCTGAGGTGATCTGGCTCTCGTGAATGTCGATGTAGGAGGGGAAGGTTTCCGGGTCGGCGGTGGTGACGAAGTGTTGGTCAGTCCCGGGGAGTGTTATGTGGTGGATCTCCTGGTAGGAGGCGTTGAGGATGCTGATTGCTCCAAAGCCGTAGCCTAGGTAGTTGGCGCCCTGCCAGTAGGCGAGGACGGGTTCGCCGTCTAGCATTTGGGGCTGGTAGGCGGAGGTGTTGGCATTGGGGCCTTGCCATACAAGCTGACCGTCGTCGGAGTATATGACTGGGTAGCTCCATTCCATGCTCGAGGAGGATGGAGAGAAGAAGAGGTTGCCTAGTTCTGTCTTGCCATTCTTGGTGACGTTCAGATATGGCGCTTGGATAGAGGTACTGCGGAAGGTCTGCTGGGGCCAGGTAGACTCTGCGGCAGCTTTTGCGCCGAGGAAGAGAGTGAGCAGATTTGCAGCATTGTAGCTGCTGAATTGACGCATTTTGATCTTCTGTGAGTCCTTGAAGCAGGCTTAGTAGCTAAGGAGCTTTGGTAAGGGAATTGACATGATTTATAGCTCGCTGAGCGTCCTCGTATGTGATATCATGTATTGCAATTTCGGACATCATATCGGCAATCCCAGCTCGAAGCAGTGGGCACCAGCGGGGTAACAGGACGAAGAGCCCTGTGGCATGACGATTCGGAAAGTGGACATTGCCGTTCTTCCAGCTAAAGAAAGTAGTCTATGCTGGACTCCCAACCTGGGGAAGTCCGAGCGTATCCTCGGTAAAGACTTTGTGGTGGGTGAGATGGACCTCGCCGAACATGCCCTGTCTGAACGTGTTAGTAGCAGATATCCATGAGCTATCGGGAAGTCGAAGTGAGTCAGTGGAGGTGCCATTTGTCTATGGGATTGGATGATGGGATTTCCGAATGCGGAGAAGTTCCGGAACGTAATAGCAAGTGATGACATTGTGGGGGTTCGTGCTAGATCGACAAGTCAACAGGGTCGCTTAAGCGAAGATAAGATGCGGAGAGCCCGAGTTCTACTGAAAACCGAGCGGAATCGTTCCTGATGCGATACTAGGGCCCCATCTCCCCGGAATACTGTGGGGTGGCGTGTGGGGACTGGGGGCTTGATCATGCTGCTGCTGCAGGGCATTCGCTCGCTACCGGCCGCAGCCTAGTATAACTCCACGCTTAGAGCGCGGCATATATGGACAGGGCTTGGGGAACAGCCGACGGAATTGCCGAGCAGTGTTCAGGTGACATTCTGCTGTTGTTGAGCAGCTAGGCATCGGTAGAATGAGGGGTTCTCTTCTACCGCAGACTGAAGCCAGGTCTAAACACCTATTAGCACAATATCTTTCACAATCTAGTAATTCAGAGGAGCTCACGATGATGTTTGCAAAAAGTGGACAACTGGTGGAAAACCAGGCATACCGAAGATCGCGGCACGCTCAGGGTAAGAAGACAGGAGACAGGATGCAACCCAACGTTGAGAAGTTCCGAGACACCTGGTCCAACACCGTTTCATACCTCTAAATGTCGACCAAATTATCTGTTGTCATCATTCATGTTGCTTAGCATGTCAACTGCTAACTCAGAAAGCCTGTAGGATAACCAGAACTTGGGAGCCTGTGGGAGAGGTTTTTTTTGACCACATCCTGGCACATCGGTGAGAAAGAAGGAGGAGAGCTTCTATAAAAGATGATTCTTAATCACCTGACACATGCAAAGACATTTCGCCATCGCATCGTCTTATGTCGCAATATCGTTTTGTGATAGTATTTATGTTTGAGATGTGAGCGTGTATGCATGCATTCAGTTCTGCATCTAGTATCTCCATGAAGTAGATCAAGATACCCAAGATCTAAATGCCTGAGATGCACTATTCAATACTACCGCTTCTCGACTGGGATGTGGTGGTACTCATAATGTCCTGAGACTAAGATGTCGTCCAGCGTCTAACGCAGTTGATATCACCGCAGTTTTATTTCTTGTTTTTCATTCTTTTTCTTCTTACATCCAGACCTATGCTCATAGCAAGTGAGACCATAACTCTTGTCAATATTGCTTCGATCTAGCAGATCGCAGATTCATATATCCGCGTCGAAGAATAATATGTGTGGATATATTGCAATAGAGGCAAGCTAGACAAACCAGCCTGCCTCCGAGGTTAATACATGAATTGAGTTACATGGAACCTGATTCCCAGGTATACATCCGAGCTGTCTGACCAATGGTACTCCTCACAAAGGCCATTGTTGGCAGGGCAAGTCCTGACGTCAGAAGCGGACGGTCCAAGCGGCTCCCCCAACTGGCATCCCCCCTGCATCTTCCCCGCCATTCCCGTCATCACTTCTGCATCAACTGAACTATCGCTCCGATCGAGAACTTATAAACCGAATTCAAACTACAGCACATATTACTATAGCTAAGGGTGCGCTAAGCATGTTGCGAAATACGAAACTCCTCAGCTCCAGATCCCATCCATTTATACCTGTAACTACAAGAGCTGGTCAGCTGTGCCACCCATCGGTATCTTCCTACCAGCATCGCTGCCTTGTGACTTCCCAAACCATCCACAAAGAAAGACATCTCGAGTCCGATCTGGACCGGCATCTACTCCGACCTGAGCATAACGAGAATACCAAGTCGGGCACCGACGACGAAGCAGCTCATCACTGGTCTTCGTACGATCCCACTATCACCGACCCGGACCTTGAGGTTCTCGCCTGCGAGGAAGAGTGCGAACTCGATGGTGAACTAGATGACCCTTTGTTCGTCAGCCCAGGCAATAGGGAAGTCAGTCGTTTCCTTGATCCGATGATCGGAGGGGCGGTGCATGGTGCTACGAGACCGGGCCCAAGTGGGAGGGGATGGACAAGAAAGCATAAGGAGGTGATCATCAAGAAAATCCCCGGAAGTCAGTTTGAGAAGTATGATCGAATACTGCAGGAGCTGAGGAAGGCAGATAAGCGGTGAGTTGAAGACTTCCTCATCTGTATCCAGTGTGATCATGTTGATACTCGTCCAGGGCCACGAAATGAGTGTTGTAGTGAAGGGGTCTACCAGCCAGGAATAAATTTTGAGCAAAAGACCCTTTATTGTTCGTGTGGTTTGCGAATGTCAACCCGGTATGGAGCTAGCATACATTGAGTATGGCTTGTTAGGTGAGTTGTTGATGGATGTGCATGTATAGTCGGACTCGGTTATGGCCAGAAGACGGGCCACTGTATCACTCACTCCCAGATTGTACCAAAATGTGATATATGAAACAAAGTAAAAACGATGCATTACAAGGTCAATGTGAAGAATTATCACCTGTTATACTTTATACCTTATTGAGCTGCCATCGACCATACTTATCCTTCGACCGAATGTGTAATAGGTTCAAAAAGACCGTGTTCCCGGCGTTGTGTGCAACTACAACATCCCAATTGGAATAATTAAGATTGTATATGAGCTATCATATGGATGCTTGATTACGAAAGTGGTACTGTATCCAAGTGCACTATAAATAGAGAAAAGTCACTAGTCGACATGACCAAAACGACATCAACAAAGCCCCACTAGCATCACCAAAACCGACAAGTCAGGGCCTTTTTTTATTCATAAATAATTAGAGGGCCCATTCAACCAGTGAAAGTCATATACTATTTCCTCATTCCATTTACTCGTCACAGAATCCAGAAAAATCTCCCCTGAACAGCCTTACCCTCCCGGACATATAACAGAATCATAATACATGTAGATCACTTTCTCAAACAGGACATCCACATAAAACCCCAAATCTTGGAGTGACCGGATAATGCCCTGGAAAATAAATTAAAGATAGATTAATATCCCACCCGCTAGCGTGGCCAGTCATCGTCGCCATACGCCACCCGATCTCCAACCATTACGTCAGTCCGCGCACTGTGGCTGGATGGATGAATGTATTAAATGGATAGACTTGGAGAGTTTAGGGTTTACTATTGTGATTGTACCTTTTTGTGATTGATTGATGCATAGCTTTAGTTCATTGAATGTCTATTTGGGATGGACTGTTTTAAATGAGCCGAACTGGTAATCCGTAATGGACTTTAGGAGCACTTCTGAAAGTATGCCGGAGAAGATGGATATTTTACACTGTTGCACAATGCTGACTTTGTTGGGATGGAGTACACACATGGACGAACTTCACTTAAGCATGGGAAGGAACTACTAGGTTGAATGTTTGAAGAGGCGAGACTATCGCATGTACTGTCCTAGTATGTTGGTTATGAAGCAGGAAAAGGACTAATCGAGCTCAAGTCCAGTGTTCCAAAACCGACACGCTAATAATTTGATAGACCCATTAGATTATACAGTAGAATTCCTCAAGTGCATATAGCTTCATGATAAATATTTCTGACTGGTGCGTAAAGCCTCCTCTTTTGCATTCTCATCATTGGAGAAGGATCCGTATGCATCTATAACCGATCTCCGCAGCGCGGCGGCCTTTCAATTTCTGGTTGACTCTATCTCACCAGACAAGCAAATAACAAACTGTGATCGGTAGAGATGACCTGCATTTTCTCCACTGCCTTATATTATGCATGAATATCATGTACATAATCAAGAGGCTCACGAGTGCACTTGAGTACATCGATAGGCCACCCCTGTGTGCAGGTTCACCTAGACAAAAACAACCCATTAATAACAGATCAAAGCGTATTTCTGGAGCATGCGAGGGCTGATAACCCGGAGTGCGGCCTGTAGTGTGCTCGAAAGATGGTGATCAGTACTTCATAGTCCATGCCTATTGCTTAGCCTTTATTCGCAGTCGTTTAAGGCAGGTCTGAATGACAAACGTGCACAGGATTGACTAAAGCTCAAGACCGTTTACCGCAACATACGACCACGGTAGATCTCTCACGATATCTTAGTAAATGATGTGAAATCCAAAACGTAGGGTATGATATTTCGGGACCTGGATGTCCGGGTCAGTGGAGTGGAAGGTTTGATGTGTAGAAGATCGAAAATAGTGTCAGATAGTCGCTTGTGGCGCGGGATCAACTGCTAGAGGGAGATGCTAATTCCCCGACATGCTAGTAATTGGCTGCGAAGAAATGTAGGTATTTCCCATACACGATAAGGATGAGTGTGTAGAAGAGACAAATTCCTGTTTTGGTAATTTACTTTTCTTCACATCATGCTCAATAATAATACCTGATATTAAGATAAGAATCATAAATGTCGAACTTCGACCAAGCCACAGCGTCAATCTCCGGCCTGAAGCTGACCCGTCCGCGGATGAGATCATTCCCCACATCTGCGACACGAATCGGAGGATAAACCGCCCACAATGCCATCATTGCTGAATCGCAACAGAGCCACGTTGTCCGCTCATTGGATCTGATCCTAGCCGTTACATGTCAGATCTCATTTTATTGACTGGGGAGTCAATGCGCCTTCAAGTGCTGGAGGTGGTACGGGATGACGTTATCCGATGCTCGGCCGCGTGTCGACAATGCGATGCCCTGCGATCCGTGGTTGAGAGCCAAACTTTCGGCCGCGGACTTGATATCCTGTTTTCTGTACCATTGTGTTACTGTTGACGGGATGTGATGATGCTTGGATTTATTGGGCGATACTGGAGATGTATTCCGAAGTTGGGATGTTGAGAGTGGGATATGACAGTGAGGAAACTATTGTAGTAAATATTATGGAGCTGTCAGGGCTCGAAGGCATGGTTCCTGACTAATCTGCACTAAGGCACCTGATATCAGGTGTCTGCAGCGAACAAGAATAGAATGACCCAGTTAATCTCCTTGAGAAGGAAAGCAGCAGAGATGATCCATCCACTTCTGACGCAAGAATGATCCAGCTCTCCCCGCTAACTGGGGCAGTGGGTCGGCCTTCATCTACTTTGTCTCTATTCTTTGTCTTTGTGCTCGATTCTAGATTCCGTACATCTGATGGGCTGATCCTGCACACCATCGTGCTGCTTGCAGCGATGATGTGACAGGCTTCCTACGCCACGGAGGCCCTGCATGTATCTCCTCGACTGTGACGGGGATGATAACACCCCAGCTTTGATCCAGGCGCAATGACGTAGGTGGGCTTCGCTGCATAGTAGATGCATTTAAAGGGTCTTGAAGAGTTGGCCTGATGGAAAGCATCTAGTCGATAACTTATTCCTGCACACACCTAACACATACCTGACCTTAACCTCAAGATCAAACGTTACAACTCCTATCTACTTCTCACTTTTTTTTCTACCTGACGAATCACGAGCTACAAAAGGCTGTACGACTGACGAACGCGACGACAAATCAGCTACCTCTACTACTCTAAGACAACTATCCAATCAAGATCGGCGCATTTTTCTCTAATCCTTTTACGTCTAACCAATCCATCCCATCTAATACATCAACTATGGCCTCTCCTATGACAAGCAAAGTCTCCAAGCTCAACCTCAGCCCCGACTCTAAGCGAGGAACCCCACCCAAGATCCGCCAGCAGACCCCCCAGAAGAAGACCCCTCCCAAGCTTCAGGCCCAGGAATCAGCCTCCCAGGCCGAGGAGCCAAGCGCCCCCTCTACCCCCACCCCCAAGGGTAAGGTCAGGCAGCTGCAGTCGGAGCAGCGCGCTTCCCCTGCTCCGGTCCCAGATGATGCCCAGTCCCAGGCATCTGGATCGGCAAGCCAGACCGAAAGACCCGCCTCTGATCTTGGAGACAAAGCCCAGGACACTGCGCAGAGTGTGCAAAATGGCGTCGAAGACCAAGGTGTCGGCCAGATTGACTTGTCTGTTCTGAAGGGTCTGCAGGTCGGCGAGGATGGTCTAATCCATGACCAAGATGGCAATGCCATTGGCCGACTTGCAGAAGGCCAGGCCGAATATCTGACCGGATATACTGTTGGTGACAACGGAGAGATCCTCGACGAGGATGGGGATCTCGTCGGAGTTGCCGATGTCCTTCCCGAGGCCTTCCAGAATGACGTTGGCAGCATCCAGGAGCAGGCCGAAGAAAAAACCGATCAGGCAACAAAAACCATCAACAATATCGCCGAGCTGGCGGATCGTCCCGTCTCAGAGTCTGGGGAAATCAAGGATGATAATGGCAACACCATCGGCAAGCTTGTTGAGGGCAACCCTGAGGATTTGGCTGGGTATGCTCCTGACAAGGAAGGAAATATTCTCGATGATGATGGTGACCTTATCGGTCGGGTAGAGGTCGCATCTCAAGTTCAAGAAGCAGCTGAAGCAGTACCCGAAGCAAAACCAATTACCGATATTGCGGCCTTGGCTGATCGTCCTGTGTCGGCATCTGGCGCTATCAAAGACGACCAGGGGAAGCCGATCGGCAAGCTTGTCGAGGGCAATCCCGAGGAATTGGCAGGCTACGCCCCCGACAAGGAAGGGAATATCTTGGACGATGATGGTGATCTAATTGGCCGTGTCGATATTGCTTCCCAAGCCCGCCAAGGCACTGAGAGCGTTGCCAGCTCCCAGAGACCTGCTAGCAAGCTGAGCCGTGAGGCTGTCGATGATGCGGAGCAAAGGGACACTTCAAACGCTGATCAAGCCAAGGAAGATGTCGAGGAGGCTGCTGAAGAAGCAGAGGATGACCTTCCTCCCCTTTCTACGCTTGAGGGTCTCAAGTGCAACAAGCTGGGCAAGATCGTCGATCGGGAAACCGGTAAGCCTGTCGGTGAATTGATCGAGGGCGATGCGAAGAAGATCTCTCGACTGGGAGCCCAGCTCGATGACAAGGGACAGTTCTGGGACAACCGCGGCAACGTTATTGGAAAGGCCAAGACCCTTCCCGTCGAGGAGCATCCCGATGAACCGCCCTTTGGCGGGTTGGAGGGACTCCACGTTGTTGAAGATGGTTGGGTGGAGGACCAGAATGGTAAGCGTGTTGGCAAGATCAGCGAAGGCGATCCAAAGAAGGTCCTTGGACGTCCCGTCGATGAAGATGGAGACGTCTTGGACAAGAACGGCAATGTCATCGCCAAGGCTGAATACTATGAGGCCGAAGACGAGCCCGAGCCCGAGCCGGAAGAAGCCCCTGACCTCTCCAGTCTGGAAGGTCTCACTCCTAACAAGCTCGGCTACGTGATTGGACCAAAGGGCGTCCCGATTGGCCGTGTCGTGGAAGGCAAGGTGAAGGAACTTGCCGGCAAGGAGATCCATGACGGCCAGATCTGGGACGGACCAAAGCCGATTGGACGTGTTGAGCTTATTCCCCCGGAAGAGCGGGAGAAATCAGCCGAAGGCCCGTTCGCCGGATTGGAAAACCTTGTTGTAAATAAGGAAGGCCTCGTCGAAGATGACGATGGCAATGTCGTCGGCAAGGTCATTGAGGGCGACATCAAGAACTTGCGTGGACGTGCCGTTGATGAGGATGGAGAGATCATCGACAAGTACGGCAACGTCAAGGGCCGTGCAGAGCCGTATGAAGTGGAAGAGCCGGAGGAGGAGGCACCGGACTTGTCGATCTTGGAAGGAAAGACTGTCAACAAGGCTGGCAACGTTGTGGATGCCCAGGGTAACGTCTTCGGACGGATTACCTCTGGTGACAAGCGCCTTGCTGGACGGAAGGTTGATGGCAAGGGTCAGATCTGGGGTGATAACGGCAAAGTAATTGGCACGGCTGAGCTCATCCCAGGAGCCGAGGAGCAGAAGCCCGAAGGCGCCTTCTACGGATTTGAGAATCCCGTGGTCGGCAAGGACGGCGTTATCACTGATGCCTCGGGTCAGATAATTGGCCGGATTGTTGAAGGTGATGCGCAGCGTCTCCAGGGCCGCCAGGTTGACGAGGATGGCGATGTCTTGGACAAGAACGGTAACACTATCGGCCGTGCTGAGCGCTGGCAGCCCGAGGAGAAGCCGCGTGATGTTAACCCGATGTCGGGCCGTAAGGTCAACCGTGAGGGTGAGGTGCGCGATGCTGATGGTAATCTCATTGGCAAGCTGACCTCTGGCAACCTGCCATCTCTCATCGGCAAGGAGATCGACGATAACGGATACGTGGTGGACAATGATGGTAACAAGATCGGGGAATGCACTTTGATTGAGAACATTCCCGAACCCGAACCCGAGCCGGAGGAGCCTGAGGAGGAGCCCCAGGAGCCAGAGATCTCCCCTGAGGAGCAGGAAGCTCAGCGGAAGATAGAGGAAGACAAGCAGTTGGCCAAGAAGATGAGCGGTATTATTGCTCAGACACTGGACCGTATTCGTCCTGTCTGCAAGATGATCTCTGAGGTATGTTCAGCTACTTTTGATCACTGACATTACTAACCCTTTGATAGCACATCGAGAAGGCAGACCGCACGCCCAAGGACGAACTTGACGAGGAGCAGCTGGTCAAGGATGTGAAGCCGCTCCTTGAAGAGGGCAACCAAATTCTGCAGGAATGCAATGGGGCCATCCGCGCTCTCGACCCGGATGGTCATGTCGCCGCCACGGCCAAGGCCCGTGCTGCTTCTCACGAAGCTTCTTCAGAGGAGTACGCCTTGGCTGAGCAGCTCAAGGAGCTCACCGATCTGGTTGTGAAGACCATTGACAACGGCAAGAAGAGGATCGCAGGCATGCCTCATGCCAAGAAGAAGCTCAACCCTCTGTGGGCACTGCTCAGCGAGCCCCTCGGCCAGATTATCACTGCCGTTGGCCTGCTGTTGAATGGTGTCCTCGGACTGGTCGGCCGGTTGTTGCAAGGTCTTGGTCTAGGTCCCCTGGTGAATGGATTGCTGGGCGGACTGGGACTGGATAAGTTGCTTGGCAGTCTGGGATTGACTTCCCTGACGGATTCCCTGGGCTTGACTGGAAAGAAGAAATAATTGAATAGGCGATGGGATGTATGCTTGTGATATTATTCTTCTTGATTCAATATTTGCCATTGATGTCAGATTGACGATAATAATTTTCACCATGTCGATAGCTAGTTAATTAATTAGTGCTTCACCTTATCAACTCTATTCCATATCTTCATTCATAGTAGTCGGAATGTACCCACTAGTATGCACTGCCTCCGAAAGACAGACTATATATTCCTACCCTCCCTCCTTACGCCCAGTTCTTCTTCATCCCCTACACTCCCTAGGCTTTCAGCGCTCTATATATAATCTTCCATATACCCTATTTACCTGCTATCTTAATGCCTCAAAGATAGTACTAGGTCACCATATCTACATTACCTATATTACACACATATACCACTACCCTCACAAAGAGGAAACTGTAACGCTTGTGGATGCATCAAGGTTCCATATTCCTCCCATAAACTCAAGCCCAACAGTCACCACAACACTCGTGGCAAAGTCAGCATCAGAGCCAGAGAAGGTAAAATAGAATTACAAGAAGAAGGCTTTCTTCTCATGCCTCCTCTACATCATCGACAGATACCAAATCCCGCGATGATTGCCGAAGGAGAACCTTGATGAGATAAACGTTCCAGACACATCGGTGTTCCATTAAGATACTAAGCACTGAAATGGATGACTCCAAACATGTCTGCGGTTTATGAAGAACCGACTACAAAAGGGAATGTAAGCCAAGAGCCTAACGGGCATTGTGGTCGCTGCCAAACATGAGAAACTCTCTGTGACAGAGGAAGACTACAATGCGTACAAGGCTGAGTTTGACCTAGTGGCTACAGAAGCGCCTTAGAATATCGATAATGCTATTGGAGCCTTTGCCCCATTCTGCCTGGCAATATATGCTTCTAGTATATATAACTACCGGCATGACAGATAAAGTGATCATCGTCTTGTCAAAAATTGAATGACGAGAAATACCTGAGATCGCTTGAAGTCTCACGAATTCGTGGGACCAGAAAAATGCAGAGACACATTGTGTCTTGCTCATAGGATGGAGCATGCGCCAATTGCAAAACCCGGTCTGGGTTTGATAATTAGTATAGTAAGTTCACTATATGCAGCTCAGGCTTGGTTGCTAATGTCCGTAGTTTAGGGCTTTGGATGAGACGTCCACCGCTGTAGTACAAACTACGATCAATTTTGAGCCCGAGTATGTCCGGTGCCAAACGCTCGCTTTGTTGTATTTGGAAGACATATGCAAGCGGCAGATACGTGGAATCCTATCCAATAGACGGTGTTAAGCTTCTACTATGAGACTGGGGTTAGTATTCTCAACAACCAAGTTTCAAATATTTGACCATCTCAGCTTACGCTATCTCTGACCTGAGTTACCTCGAGTATAAGCCCACAACGATCTCTATGTCAGATAACCTGATCTAGCTGCTTATGCAAATGTTAAAGAGCCATACTCATCTTGCAGGGAGTCGTTAACATCGTGCATAACATGTCTATTGCGGTTGGAGAAGATAAAGACGATGGTTGCGCGGACTCAGAATGATGCTCCGTGGACTTTCACTTGGCTGAACCGACAGGCGCGGGTCGCCTCGATATATGATCTACGTTGCTCACATTCAGCTGGAGAGGTTGCGATATACAGCCGAAAGTGTTTTTCTCTATTAATCATATTGCCTGTGTCATGGTTTGACCGGTAAGCTTTAAAGTGCACAGTCTGTGTCATCGGAAAATTTCCAGTTTAATTTCCAACACCCGCATTATAACTTGTTGAACGTTATCAAACAGAATGACAGATACGTTTAGACCACGGGCAAAGTTGCGGACCAACTGAAATGAAGCGACTTTATATATTAATATCTAGCTTTGACCAAGGGTTGCGCATTAGATGCTGGGGATAGGGATATGAATGGACAGGGAGTGGGGATAGCGTAAGGTTGCATGATTCACTTGCAACTTCTGTCAGGGTGTCCTTTCCACATGCAACAAAAGATCCTGAAATGATCCCGTCAAAGAGATCGTTTTTATATATACATGACGCTTTTAAAAGCAGCAATCTTGCAATAAGGAAATGTGTCAGACACATATTTTCTCTTGATCTGTCGCGGGTATGAGTCATATGCGTGGAGGACGCCAGATGGCCATGTTGCTATTTGAGAATGCTCTACTTGAGAAAGGCCAATACAGTATTGTCTGCCACCGGAGAGGCTCATAGATCTCATTCAATGTTCGTCCTTTTCAGTCCAAGAAAGCTGGCGGGTTAGTGTCCTTTATCGACGAGGAAGGCTGAAAGAGCAACAACACACCTATATTAAGGCAATACTACATGGAGAGTTAAACCACCTATAAACCAGACAAGCTTGCAGTTGAACAACAATGTTCGAATGCCTTATTATCACGGTCAGGCTTACAGATTTACTCGACAACAGCGGTGCAGGAAGTGATACGCACTGTTGGGATCATCCTTAATTTTACCGGAAATCGACTATATATCAACCCGCAGTGACAACCCAGACGTTATACCTAAAGCAGAAGAAGGTGAAGAAGAAGTGCGTTCTCTCATTACTGACTATATGTCTTGGACTCTAAAAGAACATGACCAACCAATGGACCCAATACGAAAGCAAATAACTATGCAAGCCGTACAGCTGTGCGCGAGATGACGACTGATCAAATGAACCATGGCACCAGAAGAGCTCAAGATGAATGTTTGCATGCAAACACATCACTATGGATATAGAGGCGACATACCGAGGAAAAGACAGTGTCTAAGTCTTCTTCCAATCAGGACTCCATGCTGAATCACGTTTCAAGGAAACGACTGTTTCTACAGTGATACCCTTCATATTGATAATGGGATACTGTACCTTGAAATAAAGTTTATGATTATTGCCAGCACCGTCTCAACATAGCGAAGACAATATCTGCTCTGAAGCATTGCCAGAGCAAGCTGACTGTTTTGCAAACTCAACTTCAACATCCGACTCAACGACCACAGAAGGTGTCATGGCATCGCTGGTTCTAACATTCCAACATACACAGTGCGTTGGGATCTGTTTGTCTTCTCACACGAAAGATATCATTGAGACCTACACCACTTGCTCTAGATCTGTCTGCTCGCAGAAGCCATCTGCTTCCGTTTTCAGGCAACTGTATTGAATGAGCTATGTTATATTTCCTCAATGATTGCTCTATGACAACAGTGATACGTTGTGAGCACCATGCTTGAGGATCAGGATTAGAAAGAAAACATTAGTGGCGATTTCCATTCTAACCATCGATACTCCAAGGGCTACAACATACCTGGAATTTACTCGATCAATTTATCCGAGAATTAAGAATGCCGTCCTCATCTGTTGGGCCTCTTTCCTGTTTTGCAGCCGCAATGTCATCTCCTGCGAACACCACCAATGCTTCTGATGCCGACGAGGCTACCTCCAATAACAATGAGACTACTGAGCCCCTCAGCGTGACCTTTGCAGGCGTACAAGCGTTCTGACTGAACACAGCCTCCCACTCAATATCGGAAGGGACGATCTTCTCGACCTCATGCCATTGACATTGGCTGACCTTCGTGACAACATACTCTTGGAATACGGTGCCCAGCGTACTCGTGTGGCTCCCGCTGCTTTGGCAAGATCATTTGAAGTCTATGTTCGTGATCTTCTGCGTCTGATTGACGACGCACTCACTGCTCTTGGGTTGATCGTTCTTTTCTTATTGCTACATTATCTAATCTTATCCAGTGTCTTTCATATATCACCCCTCTTCATTCGTAATCATGAGATGATGCACGCTAATTATCTAGTTTCATCGCAACAACACCCAGAGCAGGGCCGGCTATTTCAACCAAGGTATGAAGATGAAGAGGCCGTCTGAATCTTCCAGGCGGACTTTGAGGACGGCAATACGAGATCAAATTTTGGGCGAAAGGATTAGACTTCCTGGCTTGTCCATACCCTTTGTCATTTACTCATATAGTCTGTATATGCAGGATTCTATCCATTCTCTCACTCCACTATCTTTGTGGATCTCTTATTCCCCCCCGAACTTTTCCTATCTTGGAGCATCTGCGGGAACTCAAGTTCTCTACAAATATCAAATCCCGTCCTCTCCAAGAGTCACCGCTGTCCCATGTTCAATACTATCTCACTAAGTTGAGATCCCGCTACAGTGATCAGACATAACTATATTCGTTAACCACCGTTATTATCAAGCTCAACTCGGCGGTTACACTGAACCCTGGTTCGTGGTAGGAGTGCTATACGAGGGTGGATGAGAAGGCGATTACCAGCCTTTATGAGCACAAAAGTGATAGTAACTGATCCCTATGAAAAAATTCGAGTTGGGAAGATACAGTTGGACAAGAGCATGATGTAGTCCTGCTCTCCTCGATTGTCACACGGCTGACAGATATGAACTGTCGTACATGCGAACAATAATATTCCCATTGATACAATCCAGCCAACAACGGAGTCAGCCAGATTTTGGAGGCAATAAGTTATTTGGTTTTATTTCCAAGAGGTCGAGTGGTCCGATGGTCTGGCAGACACTTGGGATATCACATCATTATCTTGTGTGTCGATGTGTGCGAACCTTAAAGGTCTAACCATTTAAGCATGGATACATACCAGATTTAACAGCACGACATTGCTGCTGTTGGATACGGGAGACAATTATTACTCTTTACAAATCAGAGGTATCTGTTGAAGAAAGCCAAGGCCACTGCCATACACTTGGGCATCAAATTGGATAGCTCATCACATGAATCCCCTAAGCAATCCTACAAATAGAACACATTTACAGGAACTACAAGATGGCTGGCAAAAGAAAAAAGACCCCAGCGACCTGTCTGAGGAATAAACGGAAACATGGACCTGTTGAAGAGAGCATTTATTTGAAGTCTCCCGAGTATCATAACCTCGGTGACAATCCAGGGCGGTAGATGAGGCATAAGATGCACTTACAGATCCACATAACAACAGCGGCATATGTTTCAGAATCTTGCGCGTCCTCTGTTTACTGCCCTCACACAGGATGTTTCATATACACCGCTAGAGACCAGCCGTTACTCTTGCAGCGGTGAGGTCCTCAAGACTGGGCCCTCGCTCCTGATATATTTTATCAGAACCCGAATTATATTTCCAGATCATCCTGCGGATTCGAAACCTTGCATGAAATTGAGGGACCTTACCGTACCCATCAGCAATGCATATCGTCTGCGGCTGGCCCTATTTTGGGACAGGACTGGAACTATAGGGAATAATTCATTCATTTATCATCAAAAAGCGGCCACCTGCAACGCTTTTCTGACTACTCACTACTGGGTCCCAAGAATAGATATAATTTTCGCCTCATCCTGGGAGACACAGGTTACGTTATCTGCTTGGCGGAGAACAAGGTTCCTAATTCTACATGGGAGGTAGCAAAGAATGGGAACTTGGTGTTGTTGTCCGGTACTGACAGCATTGAGTAAGTGGTTCGCGCAGAATACCCGCATGACGAACAACACGATTCATACAAACACAAGAAGTCAACCAGAGAAAACAACCGAAGCTCTGGTACATTGAACAGCCCCCCAAGTAGTTGGGCTTTGGATGAGCTCAGGCGGCATAATGACGAGACAATATTCTTCAAACAGGATTGGGCCTGAGGCTAACAGTAAACCCTGAAATCTTGCTTTGAATATTCTCAAACACGTAGTCGTATGGTTCGACCCTGGCTTCAGATATCTTGCTCAAGATTAGGTATATTACAAACACGTCGCCGACCTGGATATCGTTCCCGCTCCAAGGTGGAGAAATTCAGCGATGAGTGGGCTGAGAAAACGCTGGCTTGTCCTTCGATACGGGCTGGGCATGATTGGCATCATGAAATCAACAACGGCTAGTGAGTGGTAATATGACCTAGTTCCCGGGCTTGGATCAACGCATGATTAAGCGAGCGTGTTGCGATACTCCAAGAAAGGAGTGTCCTTTCTATAGAGCAGGTCTATTTATGACCAAGGCTAGCGTCGCGGACGCCAGCAGCGTCGTGAAGGTGAAGATGAACATTCGAGCACATATGCAAAACGACCGTAGCCAGCCTCCCGTTCAGTTTCTCCTAATGGGGAGGGGGAGGAGGACGACAATGCTATTGATGAGTTAGCCGATCTTCAGGACAAACTTGTAGGAATGGCAGCAGGGGATCGTTCGAAAGAGTGGCGAAAGTCCAGAACCTATCAGTCAGGGATGACAGGGTATTTCGATCGATTCATTGCTGACGAAGCACACTATGTCATGTCAATATGAAGCCGCAATCACCCTGCATGGTACGCCCCTCGGGCTTCGATTTCCCTTTTTCATAATTGAAGTAAAGTATGCTGCTGCAACTGGAGGAAATCTATACCAAGCACAAAACCAAGCGGCAGCCAGCGGTTCAGTGGCACTTCGGATTTTTGGAGCCCTCTCTGATCTGTCTAGTCACTGGTCCTTCTAGACGTGAAATTCAAATGAATTCTGAATGCGACGCCCATGTGAAACAGGGCGATTGATTTGGGCGAGTCCCTGTCATAGGATATGCTACTATAGGAGGCGGCGGTTTATCTTGAATAGAGATGACCTTGGAAACCTAGGTTATTGGGCAGTTATACTGAAGAGATGTATTATTTTTCAACTGATTTAATGATCTATTTAGATACTCCGGTCCACATTTATGAGAACATTGTGAGATACCCTGACTCCCATTGGAGTCTATACTTATTCACCCTATACTTGCCGTGTCACGTAAATATTTGATTCCCAGTAAATACCCAGGAGATTAAAGCCAAACGAATGTATGGTAGCTGTCAACCGTTAACGCCGTATCGCGCCACCCGTCCGAATCTATATGTAAAATCATGCAATATTCATTATTCGTTTCAGGTCGTGAAGTGAAAGAGGTTTCACCAAGTAGTCATCAATGCCTGCTGCAAAGGCCTGCTGTTGCATCTCGCTCGAGGCTACGCCGGTAACCGCCATGATGGCCGCTCGTGGGAGCGAATGTTGTTCTTCGTATTCGCGGATCTTACTCGAGGAGACGATTCCGTCCATAATTGGCATTGAGATATCTGCACAATTAGTAAGCGATGCCGAGCGAATAAGAGGTAATGTACGTACCCATGAGGATGTAGTCGAAAGGCTTTGTAGAACTTTTGTACTTTTCTAATGCAGCTAGGCCGTTGGATGCTGTTTCGTAACTGCAGCCGATCTTTCGTAGGAAGGTGGCGAGGATCTGGACATGTTAGTGCTTATTGTAGACAGCTAATGGAGTGTGCATACCTTAAGGTTGATATCATTGTCATCCACAATCAAGACGTGGAGGTTCTTGCTAATCGATTCTCGCGGAGGCGATGGGGCGAATTCAGACACGTTTTCTCGAACCACGGGTGGCGATTCCGTGCCCTTCGCCATAGCAAATGCATCAGACAAGCTCCGGCCTCGGAGCGGGACACCGGAAAGGGGCCCTAAAATCGGACTTTCCGCATACGAAAGCCCTTGGTTCGAGTCTGTGATCCGCTGTAAAGCTTGCAAGATCTTGCGAGGTGCAATCCTGTTCAACATTAGCAGACAGCTTCAGAAATCATTTAGCAGACTTACGGCTGAGGAACATAGAAGACATCAGCTCCTTTGATGGCAAAATCTCCGGGGAGTGTGACGCCCTGTTCGCCAATGACCACAACAGCCTTGAAATTCACGTCGATGAACCCCCTTTCCGAGAGGGCTTTTAACGTAGATTCCTCGATGACGGCAATATCTCCGGATGCCTTGTCTAGGTGATCGGCGAAAGATACCATCCACCCAGGCTGGCTCAGTAACACATTGCTGAGTGCGCCTCTTAGCGACAGCTTACGCTTCGCTTCTGTGCTCAAAAGACCACTTGGTGCTTCTTTGAGGTCTGCGTATGCATTGAGGCCCACCAAAGACACCCGGGTCATTGTCCGCGTTCCCGGGGCACCACAATCCATTGCGGAGGAGTCTTCCACGAACTCCACCGGAATGTACACGTCCATTTGCGTACCAGCCCCTACATCACTCTTTACCTCCACTTCGCCGCCCAGGTATGTCACCAGCTGTTTCACTACACTCAGACCCAATCCAACACCCTCTGTCAAAATGCTCTCCTGCGCAAATGGTTTGAAGAGGTGGTGTTCAAGGAAGTCTGGCGAGATCCCGCAGCCAGTATCCGTAATTGACAGGTGGGCTAGAGTCTTCTTCGTGTAGCCGGACCTTTCCACCTTCTTCGCCAGGGAAACTTCAATGAAGCCGGTTCTCGTGAATTTGAATGCATTCCCCAGGATGTTCATGATGATCCGCCTCCATGCACCAGAGAGTGACTGCAGGTGCCATGAGCCCAAGTCTTCAATCCGAAGGATCACCGACAGATCATCGGTTTGCGATTGTGGTGCACCAGCAGGCCTGTTACCTACGGCAGATCCACCTGGTAGGTAGCGACTGGCCACCTTCGCAGCCTTGATGAGAGACCGGTGGCCTGCGTACAAGGCATCAGTCACGT
Organism: Aspergillus costaricaensis CBS 115574; assembly: GCF_003184835.1. Taxonomy (NCBI): domain Eukaryota; kingdom Fungi; phylum Ascomycota; class Eurotiomycetes; order Eurotiales; family Aspergillaceae; genus Aspergillus; species Aspergillus costaricensis. The sequence goes on from NW_020291848.1 coordinate 124,928, forward strand.
CTTCCACAATTTCGTCCAAGTCAAATTCGGTCAACAGATTATCCATCCCTTCACCATTTGAACCGCCTCTTTTGCGCAGATGGGTCAGGTTATTGATTTTCGTAAACTCGAGCCTGCCGAGAATTAGTAAACATCATATAACGGAAGGAGGCGAGCTTACAGGTGATTCATCGTGTCCAATAGCGTGAGACCACATGTTTCTACCATGGCGACCATGTCTTGTTGAGCGGTGTCCAAAGACGTGGTTTGCAGAAGCTCTGTGCTGGCAAGCATGCCATGCAACGGGGAGCGAAGCTCATGACTAACAGATGCCAGCAAGTCTGACTTTGACTTCTCTGTAGCCGTCCATTCTATCTGGCAGAACCCAGAAACAATTGTATCCCCGAAGGACCTGAGAAAGTGCAGATCATCCTTCCCGAGCTGCCGCTGGTCATCGCAGGTCCAAACAAGTGTTCCTGCAAGCCAGCGAGATTTGTTCCAGTTCCACAGCGGAAGAAAGATCATAGACTTGGCCTCCGGATAATTGTGTGCCAATCGGGTGCTGATAGAGTGCCGCAGAGGGATCTCACCCTGGTTGCTTTGTATACTTTGCCTGCGCTGATGCAACGAACTCAGGGCTGGCCAGCCGGAAGCCAGATGTGGGTGGATTATTTCGCCTTGCGGAAAGGCAGTGAACATGTCATGTAGCAGACCTTCTGTCAAAGGAATTCTAAACATGCTGGCGGTGTTTCCAAGGGCACGCTCAGACGAGGCTACCCCAAGAGGTTCACACTGCTTTTCAGACCAGCCACCATAGGACGATACACTAGGTGAGCGGAGAGAAAACCCGGAGTCACTTTCCTTGTCCCACTCCCCAACACTGGCGGTCGATTCACTGTGTCACCGTTAGCGACATTAAATAGCTTTTAATAGAAGTGTCATAACACTTACCCCCGAGTGTTGCTGCGTGACGCGTCCACAAAGAGAACCCCATCTAAATCCATACATTCCTGCAGTAGCCCACTTGCACGAGAAAAGAGTATCGAAGCTTTGTCAGAAATGGGAGTGCTTTCTGGCACCATGACGAGGTTGCTCGTTTCATCGGAGCTTTTCCTCACATGTCGCTGATGTATCCCATTTGGCACTGAATTATTAGTTCCAAAGGCTGGTATCTGGAAGAAAGGGGATTCTGGAGGTTGTGGTGGCGGATGTCGCGTGGAAGATGGTGAGACATCGCGATGATCAGTTGTTGACACGGAGAGGCGGTCGATCTCTGGGACATCAGATGAACGAGGCGAATTTGGCACTTCCGATGAACGGGGCGATACAAGACTAGCCGCCGCCGTACTTTTCCTTCGGCTCTTCCATCCGTCGTTCTCAGTTGGCGACTGGCCTTTGACGAACCTTATGAGCCCACCCAGCAAACGGTCGTTTTGGCGATAACGCCGTATTGCCCCGACATTCTCAAGGTGACTCGCAACAGCGTTGGCAACATCCTGCAGTTCGGCCAAATCACCTGCACCAAAATGATAGCAAGGCTTATTGTTCACAACACAATATGTTCCAATTACTTCTCCACAGGATGCAGTCAATGGAACCTCCGCGTATAGCCTGGGTCGAAATCGTTCCACGAAAGGATGAGACACCAGATTTGCTTCCATACTAACATCACGAATGATGGTACTGAGGCCATCACTGATGATATTCGAAGAACGGGTGCCTTGAATTGCATTCTTTCCCAGACCTAGAGTGCTCATACCTATCGTATTACCGTTCAGGAATGTCTTGTTCCCGCACCGTGAGCCCGACGGCGTGGCTTCGGCGATAATATACGTCTCTGAGTTATCGACCAGCGAAACAAAGGCGATAGTACACCCTAGGCGGTAGGTCCCTAATTGTGCAAGAGCCACCAACGCGGGATCTGAGGCTGGGGTAGCCATCGTGGAGTGGTTATGTCCATTGACGGTCGAGCCTGGGAAGACTTTGTGCAGCAGCCCGTTGGCTTGATCCGGAGCCTGGGAGCTGTAAAACCTATTGCCATGATCAATGAGTGAGCAGTGCTTCTATTAAGACACAGCAGCGAATGCTGATGGGATGGATGCTTAGCGTGAAGTCGTACCTGAGAAGTTCCGCAGTCATCCGGGGCAGCTGCAGGGGACTAAGAGCTGCCGAACCCACAGCGTTTGGATGATCGCCTAGGACATTGCAAATGGCCGCGGATATTTGTTCAGGGCCAGGAGATGGTACGATTAACGGAAAGAACAAGCACCAGATATATTCCCAGATCTCTAGCCACGGCAGAGTTAGTCAGAGGCTTTAAGGTTTTATCATCCGGGCGCCACCGGTTTTGCAACAGATGCTGGCAAAGAGGGTGCTAGAGCTGACGAGAGCCGGCCAAGCGGTATGCATGCAGGTCTAGGCCACGGGCTTGATGTACACGATTTTCTTAGTGCACCGTAGCGATGGGCGACCCCGCCGGCTGATGGCCCCGACCCCGGATAAGGAGATCATCGCAAGGCTCTGCATGACCGGCCCTGCCGAATTCCGGGTACGACCGTGGCGTGTTCCATGGTTCGGCTATCCCAGCTCGCCTTACAGACATCGGCCGAATAGCTTCACATACGGCCGTGTCGTCGGCTCCGACGATTCCCTCGCTTAGGTATAGGGAAAACAGCGGGAAACACCGCCCACTGATGGTGGAAACGAGAAGATTCGATTGAAAAAGGATGTTTTGACGATGCATAAACACTGCCTTGCCGAGATCAATGAATAGGAGGAGAGTGGGATGAAGGCAAAGGTGAACGGGTCATTGATGTAACCCAACTCTATAGACTTGCGCGTGACGCGCCGCGATTCGTCCGGAGTTACTTTTCCCGGCGCCGCTTTCGGATCGTGTTTGCCTGAGGCAGGAACAGACCTGGACATGCCCTCGTCGGAGACCTTGATCGGGCTCGTAAGATCTCACAGTGTGTTGTGCATTTTGACACAGCGGAAAGACAATCGGCAGTTTTCCTAGCACCATCGTGTGGGTAATGCTTTCTTCACTCTTCCCGTATACCATTGGGCGGAAACTTACTCGTAGAGTAAGCAGGATGTGGCCGGAAGCTTAAAAGTTACTTAGGTGGCAGAGCCCCCTCCTTAGTCGATCTGTCCACTCAATTATCAAAGTCTAAGCCATGTCAAATACTATTACTCTTTTGGAAGTCTGCACGCAAAAGTAATTAAGATAAGATGGAAGATGCCACGAGTATGTACGACTCCAGCTCATGGAGCTACTGCAGGGACCCTCGGTGATCCACAAAGGGAAAGGATCGGTGGTCATTACTCATCGACTTGGGGCATGATTCATCCAGTCACGTGGCGGTCGTTGTCACATTCATCCAGAGTCGTCTCAACGGTCTAGATCTCTTCCCCACTGCCGAACAACCCTGAGACTACTAGGCAGAGCAAGTGCTAATGATTTTGTCTCAGGAAAGTCTCACTGTTGTACGTATTAGGGTAGCTAAAGGCGTCGAAACCGCTCGTTTATCTGACGGCGCATACATGGGGTATCACTGTTTTAAAGCTCGTATTCGGGATCGCGCCCTGCAAGGGGCACATGCCAGCAGCCAGTCAGATCTAGGCTCGTGTAGAGCAATAGGCCCGTGTGCTTACTCTGTCCTCGTCAAGATCAATGGCCCAAGTCCAAGTTCTAGACCCACCCGCCCACACATAGCTGGTGGTGTAACCTTGCAGACAATGATCAGTCAGACCCAGTCAGATGCCATCTGATCGTATGAATGTAATGGCGCCCAATTGTCCCCATATAAGAGCCCTCTGATTCCGTGGGGCGAGTGTCGTGCAAGACCATGACCAATGGAACTCAGTTACTAGAACAACGGAGGGTCTAGAGTCGGATTGATAGAAAAGAAAGCCTCAAGGTCCATTGTTGAGAAGTCAAAGTCCCAACCCATGTCGGACTGGGTAAAGTCGAGCAGGTCCTCTCCACTACCCAGGCTACCACTTGGCATGCGTAGGCCATCCTGCAAGGAGTTACCTTGAAAATCAGATAGCATAGAAAGACCTCCCCCGGCTAGGTCTGACTGCAGAGTGTCGGGAATTGGACCTTGGGGCTGATGAGCGACGCTGCTGGGGTAGCGTCGCACAGCACTAGCTTGGTCAATGTTATAGGAATTCCCTTTTAGCATTGCACCTGGCGACCATTCATACGATGGGTTAAGTTTTCTCAGGACGGTTTGTATAGCAGACATGGAGCTGGTAATCGGTTCACCATGCCGCATCGATGAAAGACTTTGCAAGGCGGCGTGTATCCAAGGAAGGTGGGTGGATGCCAAATTTTCTCCATGCATTAGATCATAAATTAGGGCGAAGCTAGAGCTGCCCAGAAAATATCCGTGGTAGCGGAGTTCCTGGAGCGTCATCAGCATCCGTTTCTATTCGGCAGAAGGAATGCGTCAAGACTCACCCGAACCAGTTCATTGTATATGGAAGCTTCGTATAAATGATGGATAGTCCTGCAAGCAGCACTGAGAGCTTGATTACAGGCTTCATTCAGCCATGTGGGGATTTCTGTTGGTCCCTTGGCCGTGCTGTTCCCTGGCTGTTGCGAGGATATCTTCATTTGGTGCTGCCACCGACCTCGAAAGATCAAGAATGGTCGAAAGGTCAATAGAATGGTATGATAATAGACTGAACCGTCAGCTTAGATCCCAGGTCCCAGATAATTTCGGAACATACGAGTTATTAGAACAGTCTGCCGTACGCCCAAGGTCCCCGGCTGAACCGGCTTATCAAGCCCAAACCCTAGTGCATGTTGCATTTTCGAGTCGTAACATCGCATATCATCGGTTATTGATTTAGCAATCTTCCACATCTGCAGTAATGATTCATGCCGTCGGCCATACATCTCATCGGCTGATCGGGAGAATACTTTCGATAGATGGACTAGCGCCTGCAAGAAGGGGTCCTTTGGTAGTGCAATTCCGATATCTTTTGCCGATAGGGATCTCGGTCGTCCAAGATGAAAACAAGTCCAGCTGTTCAAGAATCAGTATACCACATAATGATAAGCTGGGAGTGACCGACACTTCGTAGAAGTACAATGACCAGAACGTGCATCGTCGTTCCTCAACACTATCAGCATCGTCACTCTCGGCGGGAGCTTCTTTGTGCAGACCGGCAGAAATGGCCTTTCGGGCAGCTGCGCCCATTAGGAGAAATGCAGAGTTAGGTCTTCCTTGCTCATTCTGGAAATGGGCGTGCTGGCCAGAAGGTCAGTATTGTGTTGTTTGACATCTGAACAGGCGTTTACTTATCATGAACAGTGACAGTTGTACAGTCTGAAGGTTCACCACGTCGTCAAGAGAAGAGATAGACGCCTTTACACGCTCGTATAGGATATCTCCCCAGCTATGGTGCTGTGTTCCTAGCGAGCCGGTGGCTAGCCCCAGCAAAAGTAGTGATCGCGTCCATTTATCTGAGCGCGAATCTGGTGTTGGACGATACAAATGATCGAGTTGTTGATAGAAGACTTCCTTAGACCAAAACGGCACGAGGTGATACAACGTTGCCAAAAAGCGTTCCAGAAAGACCTTAGCCAAGTCGTAGGGTAGAAACAGCACATTTGCATCGGGTCCATTTAGGGTCTTGTTCGAATCATGCGACTCAGCCTGGGTTCCGAAGAAAATCCGACGGAAGCTAAACATGTCCAAGCCAGCTCCGGCTTCTTCAACTTCGCCCTGTGGCTCCTCCGTCTCCGCAGATTGGTTGCCGGAAACTAGGCCCCGGTAGACTTCGTGCATGAGTGCAAAGTGAGAAGTCGAGCCATAGTATAATTGAACTTTGCACGATGGCGATGCCATATGCGTGGCGGAAACGCTGTTGTTGAAGGTCAAACTGACGGAGGGATTTCTCCGTCGGGCTGGCTGCATCACCCCAGGAGACTGCTGCCGTGCGCCGTAGTCGGCCCGCGTGGCCCCATTCGAGATGTACTCATCATTCGCGGGAGCATCTGTATATTGGTGCTTCTTCTTGCGCTGTCGAATAACTTCGCGATAGATACATGGGGTATGGCGCAGTTCGCAGGTTTTGCACGGATTGACACCATTGCATTTGATCTTCCTCTTCCTGCACTCTTGGCACGCCTTGGGGATCCGCCAGCCTGAAGGCTGCGCTGGGGATATGGCGTCTGCCATTTGTAGCCGGCCAGCAAATTAGGGCGATAAGAGGCCCCGTTATACTCATAAAATCCGTTGCAAGGCCGTGTTGCTTCTCGGGTTTATTTTTCCTGATGTTCCTGCGTCATGGACTGTTGGAGCCCCGAGCGGTCGGATTTATCGCACGTGAGTTTATCCGTTATTCCGAACCCCATTTAGTTTAGTCTCTTTTCGCATTTGGCACCTGACTCTCGCATTTTATACCAGAATTTATCATAAACATTTATTGATTGCAAGTAACAATTCATCTATGCTGGAGAGGTCAGGACATTTTTGTTGAAGTTGTTTCTATCAACAACATAGGGCTACTAGTACTACTGCTACTGCTACTACCGGAAAATATATAGTATCAATTTGCCAAGTCCCCACCTTCCGTCCATCGATCGAACTGAATGATCTAATGTCTCCCACCTCATCACCACTCCGTATTCTAGTGATTGGCGAATCTTATACATTAAGCTCGAACGACTGTATCGAAGAATTATTCAGGCTGGTACATAACACTGTTAATATTAGGACACCTGCGAGCTGTTGTCGCCCGAATGTGAGCATTTCTTACAACAGCTAGTATTGCCACTTAAGTTCTTTCTAACAAGGAAAGCCCTTTAATACGATAGAACCACAGCGGTAATCGTTACACCAAGCCGGGAGATATTGTCTGGGAAAAGTCAAGATATGTTGTCGGTGACACATCGTCGGTGACATGATGCATTTCCGAGTGGAGTGCTAAGGACCGCCGGCGAATCTGAAGCCAGCCGATGATAGTTGGTGTTACAGCAGTTTCCTGTTCGAGAAATAGATCGACTATTACTGATACTGTGTAGTAAACATAGGCCCTAAAGAGTAAAGTCGGCTATTGAGCGGTAATTAGTGAGACAAAGAGGTGCCAAAAGACCCCCTGCGTCTCCCAATTAACCCCATCATTAATGTGGCAAATTCTCATTTCTAAGAGGATTCGGTGCAGCGACGTTGGATTTCAGGTGTCTCGGAACAGAATACGTGTTGATCATCATCATCTGCATTCTGGCTTATAGGCTACTTGAGCTTGCTAACATTGAAATGTTGACATACATACTGTAGACAAGTCAATTTCCAGACGCCTTTGTGTTTGCTTAATTTTACAGTAGCTCTACATTAGAACTTAATTCAGATATCCGTGCTTATCTTGTAATTTCGTTAGGTACCTTCTAGTATAATCATAAAGAAGACGGAGAATTCGAATCTAGGCCAATATCTGGAGACTCTACATCAGCTTCATATATTTCAATCATATTGTGAATCGATCATGATCCACGGGAAACAGCAAAGCATCAAATAGTGTACCTAAAAGCCTTGTCCTCAACATCCGTATGATCAGAGTCCACAGAAACCCCCATACGACCACTCCCATCGCCCCTATCAACGATATACTCAAAGTGCCCCTCGCTCGCTTTGCGATCACGCCTTCTGTTTAGCCTCTTCACCATGAACACATAAACGAAGAAGGTAAGAATTAAGCAAGCCATGGCCGCAATACTCAGAATACAACCCTTAGTATACCTAGGTGCATCGTCCTCTGTCCAAGCCTGCGGACTAACAATGCATCCAACACAATATGCAACGAAGAAAGCAGTTGACACGATACTTTTCTTCGTGTTACCCTTCACATTACTGGCGATAATGCTGGCGGCGCTACTTATCAAGGAAGAGCTGCATCCTCCGAGCCAGGTCGCTACCACTATTCCCCAGTTCGCACCGCCGGAATATGGAAGCGTCATGAGCAATATTGATCCTAGGAGAGGTACGATAGAGAGGCCGATGGCGGTATAGACTCGTGTTCCGGGTATAATGCGAGGGATGATGGCGCCGATCCAGACGGTGATGAAGTTGAAAGCTCCGGCAGGTGTTCCGACGAGCATCGTTTTGTATGTTGAGTAGCCGAAGCCGTGTATGACGGTGGAGCTGTACTTTGGAGTGGGAAGAGTGTGGGTTAATACCTGACCGACGTATTCCAGATGAGGATCGCTGGCATACCTTCATTATGGGGGTCGTCAGGGTGATACATATTCCCATCAGGCAATAGATCCAAGTCATCGGCGACAAGAGTGCCTCCTTGAGTTGAGCTTTGCTGAACACTGCATGGTCTCGGGTAGCGCGATCGATCGCCATGCGCTGAGTTGCCACTTCTCGTTCCTGTGGACTCAGGAACCAAGCCGTTGTCGTATCTCGGGGCATCAAGAAGATGAATAAGAGGCCAGTCGCGGAGGTTAAACCTCCACATATCAGGAAAAGGGAACGCCATGGGGCAAGTGACATGTTTCCCTTTCCTATACCATACATCATGAGGGCACCTATAATATTGGCTATACCGTTCATTGATACCCATGTAGCAACGCGAATTGGATGTTCCTTGCGCTTGTACCAGATACTAGTGATGATAATGAAAGCTGGGGAGACGGTTCCTACTCGAATGGTTAGTCTTGAAGCGGAAGGGTATATGAAGTGAGTCTTGCCTTCGGAGAACCCTAAGAAGAATCGCACTGCTGCCAGTCCCGCGAAGTTGTGAACAGCAGCGAGACACATATTTACCCCACCCCATATTACGATAGTTACTCCGACGTAGATTGTGATCGGAAATCTGGAGAGCATGATCGCAGCTGGGTATTCTGAACAAAGCTGGCCCAGATAGAATAATGAGACAGCCCATGAGAACTCTTGACCTGTGAGCTTGAGGTCACTTCGTAGACCAAATACCGCGGCCTGATTAATTGTCTGCTTGTCGAGGTCTAGAGAAACAATTAGACTCGATGGAAAATCAGCACCAGGATATTGGCTGACATTGGAAGAAATATACGAGCACCATCAGAGGCAGAATCACGCAGTCAAGTTTTCGAACGACCTTCCTCTCGATTTCGGGGTCAACGCTGTAGAACTGCGTATCATCTGCAGCTTCTAGTTGACGCAATTCACTCTCAACCTTGTCGTCGACTGGCTTCTCCGGGCCAGGGTTTGCACGGTTCCGAGCCATTTTGTAGCCTTCGACAACTCGAAGAGTTAACGCTATATGGAGAAGGAATTTAAAGGGAATACAGAAAATCTCTCAGATGTTGGCAGCGTGAAGACAACTTGCTTCTAGAGAGACATTTAAATAGTATCTTCGTCACCTCGAAAGAGGGGTACAGCGCTACGTCGTTTCTAACCCACGGGGTACCCCAGATTGAGGGGACAACGGGAATAGGTTCTTCGCATCTCCAGCCACTAACCGAGAAAGCTAGGTCATTGAATACTCTGAGAGTGTACACTCAGGTAGCAAGGCACAAACCCTGGCCGAAATAGTATATTGGGAGGCCTATGTCGGTCCAATGTCAGAATCCCGATAGAGTGCATGGCTAAGCAGGATAGTGGCTTGGCACTAGGAGTTCGTTGAAACTATGTTTGCGTGCGATACCATGATTCGGCGTCTATAATACCGAAAAGCCCCATACGCCCTCATGGACTTATTCGATGGGTCTCAGTTGGTGGTCACTTCTTGATGCTCTGCACGCGGCACTCGCAACCCCAATTTTCATTGGCACGGATGAACTATCTGGTCCATCTTTATCCATTATACAACTGTAGGAGATCCTGGGATACGATTCGCAAGTGTATTGGCATCGACGTCTTGGAAGGATGGTCAAATAGGCGAAGCCGACACATATCACACAACAATTAATGGATAATGCCTACCACCCTCGTTAATGATCGAGTAGCATGGCCTTCATACAACCTCTCGCCTGTCGGGCAGTGAAGGCAACCATATTGGACCATTACTGGATTATGTAGACATGCAGGAGGTCTAAGATTGTCATATTGTCGGATAGGTAGATAAACTATTATACACAATCTTTTATTGGGCTCTAATTGAGATATTGAAAGCGGGGGCAAATGTGGAGCGAAGGTGATATTATACTTTGAACTTTGCTATTCTGATTGATGTAAGGGAGAGGAGGTGTCTGTATTCGGTTAAGATCATACGTTTTCGGGTTGGGGAGATAGCCTTTATAAGGTAAAGAGCCTTACTGTAAAAGAGGGCGGCACCATACAGAGCATCGGGAAGTTATACAGAAGCCGACGTCTTGCGGGAACACTCTGAGCATATTTTTGGAAATGAATCGACGCACAGATTCTCTAGAGCCAAAGGTAATCGTCCCTACCAAAGCATTTATAACAGTTCTTGGAAGAAATGGCAAAGTGAGAAAGTATAGAAGACTTTATAATTTGAAGTTGTCCCAATGAGGAAGTCGGAAGGGAAAACCCCATTGTGACGCTACTGAACACCCATAGCTTGCTTCAACTTTTGTAAGATTTGCTTCGCTTGAAGTAAACGCGATCCTTCTAGGCATCCCCATGCGGAGGCCAGCTTTTCACACTTGTCAATGAGAACCTGGTCATATGGAAACTGGCGATTCTCGAGCAAGAGCTCCATGGCTGTCAAATATTGATATTCGATAGCAGACTCAAGCGGTTCGAGTTGGAGGGCCACGTCATGCTCCCAGGTTTCATCACCCCAACCCCAGAGTTCACCGCGGGCTAACAACGCTCGGATAACATCCAGGCGGTTAAGGCTCACAGCACTCTCAAGCCTAATTATAGCAGCAACTGTAGGCTCGACATCTTCAGGCAGAAAATTAATGCCTTTGTTGAGAAGGTAAACTGCATTACTGGGACGTGACTCAACGCATTCGTAACCGTAGGCCGTGCGTTGCAAACTGGTCCCGTACATGTTCAAAAGACTTGGTTTGACACTCAGAAGATATTCTAGAATGTCAGTACTGTTTGCAAACTCTGCAGCAATATGAAGAGCCGTGCAACGCTTTCCCTTCAGGTCCATGCATTTGTTGATGTCTATCAAATCCTCCTCAACCATGTACCGGATAAGATTCAGAGCACAACTCGCCTGGCAAATGCTCCGAAAAAGCCACCCGACATTATCCGGAACTTTATACCCTTTGTCAAGAAGTAACCATGCAAGTGCTTCCTGAGACTTGGGGGGAGCAAAACGAAGAAAGTGCATTGGACTGAACCCATAACGCATGGTGCAATTGGGATCCGCGCCTCTATCTAGTAGCAGGTTTGCGAGCTCCACATCGCCATTGCGAACACAAAGGTGCAGCATCGTGCGACCGCATAGGTCAAACGCATTAGCAAAGACACCCGCATCCAGAAACAGCTTAACTGAATGATAAGCGCCCCCGTTGACTAAATCCGCAAAAACCTCCAGGTCCCTGTCGTGACCTTCGTGTAAGCGGTGAGGTATATCTACGAACCCATCGTATTCATGGCTTACAGTATTGTCTGGTATGAGTCTGACGTTTGCCATATCGTAGTATTCCTGTTTTGGAAAAGCAATTTCCTTTGCAATTTTGAGTAGATAACCACGAGCAAATCCATCAAGCCTCCTGTTCGTCAAGCGAAGACAACAAAGAACCTTGAAATCTAGGTCCTCGATGATATAGTGGATAATCTCAGAAGGTAAGTGAGAAAGCTGGGCTTGCATCTTGGGCTGGCTCATGAAGTCTTCGTATAAGGAGAACTGTAAGTCAGAAAGTGATTGAAGTCGCTTCAAAGCGATGCTGACAAGAGAACCTGACCTAGCATGCGGTATTTAAATAAAGTTCACGTACTATTCGACTCCAATTATTCCATTGCTCAACTGAAACCCTCAAGAATGAATAGCTGCAACGAGTATCACCAGTATCTTTGCATGGGTTTCGGGAATAACATCCCTTGTCTACGTCATCTTCTGGAAGGTTCCTGTTATAGGGTGTTGCACGAGGATTAAGGGACACAATTCAACGGCAATCTCTTTTCATCTAAGTTCTTCCGCAGAACAAGGCTTATAAATTGTAGTTCACGCCAAAAGTTCTTCAGTTTCAGAACTATGCCGAAGCTTTGTCCGGGACGGCTAAGGTGATTGTTTGACACAGAACTGGGAAAGTCCCTGGCTTATTGGAATGAATAAAGAGTACTCTGTGGCTTTGTCTTACGCAACGAAGAGTTATTCACGATTGGAATCATCTCGTCAGGTTCCGTACCATAAATGTACCCTACTGAGAGCAATCTCCGTGAATCTATCGACAATCTTTATTACGTAGTGGAGCTTACCATTCGCGCCTTTGGACCGACACGATAAGCGCTAGATGTCCAAAAGTAACTTTTTTAAAAAAGTGTAACCTTGCTATGTAAGCAGTCAATAAAAAGGGGCCAACTTGTCTCCATTTTCCTCGTCTTCCTCCAAGCGCAGCGAACTTAAGAAAGTCGCAGATCATCGAACATTTTGAATAGACGGGCTAGGCAACTGGCTGGCTAAACAACCCGGGTGAATCTCAAATCCTCCGATATTACTCACCCTTATGCAGAGCCTTTCACCTCGATGCTGACCACACTGCGATCAATTTGGTCTCCGCTAGATGCTGTGTTTATCTGTCTCTACAACCTTCTGCCTAGCTGGAAACCTGGCACATTTGTTATCGAAGAAATGGAATCATCTTCGTCTTTGAGCCCCAAGGATGTAGGTCCCAATAGCGAATACCCCTTGCTAGGACCCCCTCTAATGTTCATAGGCTATCCCAGCTGCTGCATATGAAATTCCCGATCACCCTCCAAACGTCGAAGTGAGAATTGTTCGTCCGTATTATCCTCCTGGCGTGTCCCAGATCATTGGCCGCAGTGGTCGACATTTTATCGGCCTGCTCAATGAATCAACCGTTCTCAAGTACCCATACATACCTGGCGATCGTGTAGGTATCGAGGTAGAGGCGGAGCTTCTCAATCTCGTCGGCAGCCACCCACGGATCATCGCCTCGAAAGGTCTCAATGAGCATGGCCTAGTCCTACAGTATGCAAGGAACGGCAACGTCTGCGATCGCTTCACAACGGGTCATGATATTTCCTTCGACCAAAAGCTCCGCTGGTGTAAACAAGCTGCGGAAGCCGTCAAATACATACACCAGAAAAGAGTTATCCACTGTGACATCAATGTTCGCAATTTGCTACTGGACGATAACCTTGACGTCTTACTCGCAGACTTCCAGGGCGTGTTGAAGTCCGAGAATGGCGAAAAATTGCTGGACGGGGAGTCGAGAGAACATTCTAAAGCATACATGCCTCGCGTTCACGGTGATATTGCCAATGCCAAGACGGATATCTTTGCACTGGGATCTCTATTTTACCATATCATGATGGGACATGAACCGTTTCCGGAATTGAATGATTGGGAGCATGATGAGGAGATTGAAGAACGTTACAAAAATGGCCAATTTTCTACTGATAGCCATGCATGCTCTCATATTACAGATAAGTGTTGGAGGCAGTTGTACGAGTCTGCTGATGAGATAATCTTTGACCTTTCTCAGATTCAGGCGGCAAAGGATGCTGGTACGGAATACTAAGACAATAGATAGATTGCAATTCGCAAATACGATTTGATTTAAAAGCTCAATAATCCCTCCTTGTACACTAATGCTGTCGCTTGATCAGAAGTTTACGTTTATCTCTGTCGCTATCGCAAGGCCAAGCTTCAGAGTTGACGAAACTCCTTGAATCCATTATCAACACTTCGGACAGATTCCGAACCTCTTGGTTACGATTCCCATGTGCACATCCTTATATCCGCTGCAGTTTGGCTTGCCACAAGGAGGCCGAGGATCATAAGTGGTAATTGTATGCTTCGGCTGTGCAGTGCAATTGACATACTTGGTTGTGTTGACGAATCGCTCACACATGTTGATATGGGGAAAGAGAAGCCGTGCTGTATATGATCTGGTTAGTTCTGACATGACTTCATGGAGAGATGTGGCACTTACGTTGATGAGGAGCACTTGTAATGGCAATACTTAAAATGGTAGCTATCAATGAGCTTCGCAGATTTTGAAGTGGATATGTTCCTTCAAACGAAGAGTGGTGCTTGCAAGGTATTTATGCACACCTGGGGCTTTCTCACTATGCTGACAGCAGATAACGATTCGGAAGATACCATGACATTGTCAAGACACAGTCTGCCTGCATCGTGAGGACGTGAAAGGCAACAGCCGGAGCAATACATGATCGATACTTCGAAGGAGAATGACCCATGGCATTGAAATCCTCACAGAGGGTGTCGATGCGCTGACTGCTAGACAGAAAACGATATATCGCGTCTATCCGATCAGCTAATGGAGAGGTATGTCTCATCAGGCTGTCTTGTCACCTAGACATGCGTGCCCCGGCGCATCGTTGAGAATTCGCGATGCAGACGGCACTGTCTTTGATATACTCATGTTAAACATGGCATCCCTTGAAAGCGAACGACAAACTATGAGTGCCTGCAGCTCCACAAGAGGCTCAACCCTAGCTGCATCTCTGATGCATGGCTTCAATTCCAGCGATCATGGGCTGTGGCACCGACATGTCCCGTCTCGTCCTGCCAGGTTTAAGTGGGTTATGAACCCATGAGCCCTTGCTCGCCGTATTCACCCAGATGATGGGAATACAATCGATTCTCCAAGTGCCGATGTACTGCCGTTGTATGAAATGTGGCTGTCGGGAAATAGAGCCGTCAAGCATGTACTGGAGGATAGGCGGATGAAGTTGAAACTGGTTGCTGGCCGAGGCATTATCAATCAGTATATTACGTACCTCTCCTGACATTTAGCCCTAGTCCTCACCTATAATAGGATGTCTCATATGTCGAATCTTATTTTGGGGTATCGTGGAGTCAGTTTCTTGGTCCTTGATGATTATGTTCTTGGTAGGTATGTTCTGTGTGGAAATAGATGAACAGAGTATGCAGAAACAAGATTCCAGGATTCGAATAAATCACAAGTGCTGTAGCAGCGCGATCTGGTGACGTTAAGTGAATAGCGCGGAATAATGTATACCCTTCGTCCGTTCGTGATCGCCTTCACGCTAGACCTAACACCAGAAGAATGAGAGCATGATGGCTATCCGAGAAGTAGTTAATAATGTGTTAGTTTATTTCTGTGTAGACTTTCCCTTCATAGCGTTCTTTTGCTTTAGTGGTCGCACCGTCGAAAGTACTATCTCTTGTGATTATGATGGTAGTGAAATTTCGCCGTCAACTCTCAACGCATTAACGTACTGCTGAAGTTTGTTGAGACAGCAAGTTAAGTGGATCAATCCCAGAGAACTAGTGAAAACACCATGGAAGAGGAAAGAGTCAGTACTCATGTGCCTTCTTGTATTGGTATAACCCAAGCAATTGAAAGCTGCTTCTAACTTCGCAATGCCCAGACCATGGAAAATGGACCTTCTCAAGCGCCAGGGTATCCAGAAGCCCTGCATTACAGGTTTATCCCCCCCAGTCTGGAGGGTCTCAATTTTGTGCCCAACTTCGGAGACATCGTTTTTCATGTGAAGGGCCAATTCCTAGCCTGGGGAGGAACTGCGGTCCTAGAACGTATGCCCTCAGGAAATGTGGTCAAGACACCGCTGCCGAACCCTTACTTTCAACGCGAACATGAGCGTCATAGGAAAAGTATGCATATCGAGGCCATTATTTATGAGATTCTCCAAGATCATCCGCGCGTACCAAAATTGATAAATTGGGACCCAACCACCTGTTGCTTGACGATGGAGTATGTCGAGAACGGGAGCCTTGCGGATTTCATAGGAAGGAATCACCAATCGATAACTGATACTATGAGGAGCAAATGGGCAAGACAGGCAGCCGAAGGTGTTCAATTGCTTCACCATCATAATATCATTCATTCCGATCTATCGCCTCACAACTTTCTCGTTGACTCGAACCTGGACTTGAAGGTTTCGGATTTTGCTGGCTCCTCTGTTTTTGGTGCACCTGGCTCTGCTCTTCCCGGCACCCGCTATTGTGATCCACATGTTGAAGGGTATGTTCTCCGGTTCTCAGATGATATCTTCAGCCTGGGATCAGTCATTTATTTCATAATGACTGGCAAGCACCCCTACCAGGACCTGCCCAGCGATAATGTCAAGTATCTCTTCCAACGCTCCCAGTTCCCCGAAGTCGGTCACCTCTCATGTGGCAGTATCATAAGGCGGTGCTGGCTGTTGGAAGTGGATGCCACTGAAGTGTATGAATACTTCAGCAGGCATGGATAATTGGATGGTTTTTGTATTTCTTAATTCCCAGCCAAACATATCAGGTTCATATTTTGTCCATTCTCACTGGCCATCCGCACTGCACGTCATTGTAGTATTCGTAATTGTTATTTATAGCACAGTAACTGTGTACCATATGCATCATATCCCTTTTCTTGATGTGATGGAAATCAGTTGCAAGTTGCTGTCCCGACCGATAGACGTCCATCCTGCTTCTTGCAGACGCGTCAAGTAGTCGCGTTTCTCGCACACCAATGTACTCCTCGTTCACAACCGATCGTAGTGCAAGGCGAAGGAACCAGTATGTCATATGTCCAAAATAGGAAGGTTTGCACATTTGACCTTTTAGAGTTTAGTCAAGCGTAAGAAGCATAAGTGCGAAAAGGTTTAGCTGCTAACCAATCCAACGAATCAGATAATTAAGGTTAAACGAAAGGTTTAGTTTTAGAACAGCAGTAAGATGTGCTTTGTATATGCCTTATTAGGCTAGAGGCCTTCTAATGAGGACCCTATATTGGTTTTGGCCAAGGCAAGGAGAGATGTAGATGGTTAGATTGAGCCACTGGAAGCGCGACTTTATAGCTTTCGTAGACCTTCCTTGAGTGAATTATAGAATTCAAAACGGCTACAGTATTCGGGTTCACCATTTCTCCGAGTGAAACCTTCAGAGCGTCATGTGAATGATCCTGTTCACCATATTGGACATCCCCTATATATGCAATGCAATCTAGAGAGCACATTTTATGATGTATCCGATATATCCCGCTACTATTCAAGGGGTCATTGTTTGATATGGTGTTCCTGTTATTGCTGTCACATTTTCGTCCCACGTTATGCTCTGAACAGCCAAAATCTTACTGGGTTGGCTGTTCTCTTAGGAAACATTTGTCGTGGGAAAGCATACCCTATGCAAAGAAAATATTGGAGCGGAAACCAAAACCTACGGCCGCTTAGCATGACTGTTGATGTATAACTGAAGTACGTAGAGCTATCATTCAATGGGAATAGACCTATTGATTCAACTCCTGGGCTTGGCATTCCAATGCGCAGTGATCCAGAAAGTTAATTTGGATGAGAGAAGAGTAGTGAAGTCATCCGTCAGATGACTCCCGCAGTTTCCAATTTCTCATATATACAGTCAGACATGAGAAACTGTTGAATACTAAAACCATATACCGTCCATTCTAAATTGAAATTTCTCGTTTCATCATGTTCCCAAGCCTACAGAGCTTGTCCGAAGAGGACGAATATAAGGATAACCCGGCACCTTCCGGCCGGCGGCGGTCGTCTGTGGTTCCACCTAGCCTGCAGTTCCTCGTCGATCAGGACTCTCAGCAAGCTAGTAATGAGCCCGCTGAGTGGGAAAAGTCATGGGATCAAACGTACGTTTCATATATCGCTGAGAGGCGATCTAGTAGGTCTTCTAACCCCAACAGGACTGAAAACCCGGAGCTTTGTGATTTCTTAGATCGAGTCTCCTCTCGAGATCCAACTGATCCAGATCAACAAGGTGGGGAAAGAATGAGAAGGGGTTCTTGAGTTAAAAGAAATTTCAGATCACGATCTCAGGGACTCGACGAATCATGTAATTGATGATGTTGAAGCGTACATGTGATTGCTATTCTCTAATTTGTCGCAATCGCCAGATATAATGGATTTTAGTTGACAATGTGATTGTTTTTGTCTTCCCTTGTTGAGTCGCAGCTGATTATTACTAAAATTAATGCGTGAAAATTGCTGTAGTTTGTAGCGAAAGATCGTGCTATTCGGAGCACAGCTCAGAAGTGGACAATGCTCCTGAACTCGGAATACCCGAGTATCCATCGAGACATTTTATGTCGAGATGCTAGTGGGTCGAACCGGAGGAAATGGCATGTTACAATAGTGATGGCATCACCACGTCAACGGATGTGGGAAGACCATAACCTACTAAGCTTCAGCTAGCCGAACACTCACCAATCGCCTTACATTTGACCCACAGCAAGTGGGCCATATCAGCCCATCAGAATCAGCCCATTTTTCATCCCTCCGATTAGCAGCGATTCTGACGTTTGCCCCGGACACCGGGATATCATCTCCACCACTTCTACGATTGGCTACCAGTGGGTCTAACTTTGAAATATGTCGCAATAAGATGGCTTCCTCCTTCTTTCTCTTCCACAGATATACCGCAAATTTCACGCAATCTTATCCAGGCACGGTACCCGACTTGCAGGGCATCTTCTTTGCCACAGTGTGTCGCATATAGATCAAATCGTCATCTGTGCCCTTTCATCTATTGATTCACCTACGGAGTGATCCATAACTCCACAAAATGGACCGTCGCCTCACAATTGCATCCCAAGTCGCCGTCGCGGCTGTGGCTGGCTATTGCATCTACAAGGCCTTCAACGCTCGACAGCAACAACAATCCCTGAAGGATGCCGTGCCTAAGTCATCTGCTGCTCCTTTGACACCAGAGCAGATCAAAATCATCAAGGCCACAGTCCCTGTTCTACAGGAATATGGCACCCAAATCACCACTGCCTTCTACAAGAACATGTTGACAGCGCATCCTGAACTCAATGCCGTGTTCAACACCGCCAACCAGGTCAATGGCCACCAAGCACGTGCGCTAGCTGGTGCACTGTTCGCATATGCATCTCACATCGACGATCTTGGGGCCCTCGGTCCTGCCGTTGAATTAATATGCAACAAGCATGCATCTCTATACATCCAAGCTGACGAGTACAAGATCGTTGGCAAGTACCTTCTGGAAGCTATGAAGGAGGTGCTTGGAGATGCCTGCACCGATGAAATTCTCGATGCATGGGGTGCCGCATACTGGGCCCTGGCCGACATCATGATTAACCGCGAAGCCGCACTGTACAAGCAGAGCCATGGCTGGACCAACTGGCGCCAGTTCCGGATTGCCAAGAAGGTGCCCGAGTCGGACGAGATCACCTCGTTCTACTTGAAGCCAATTGACGGCAAGCCACTGCCGCCGTTCAGACCAGGCCAGTATATCTCGGTCAGTGTCCAGGTTCCAGAGTTGAAGTACCCCCAAGCCCGCCAGTACTCGCTCAGTGATACCCCTCGCTCGGATTACTATCGTATCAGCGTGAAGAAGGAAACGGGGCTCGATCCTCGTGCTCCGGGTGCTAAGAGACACCCTGGATACGTCTCCAACGTTCTCCATGAAATCATCAAGGAGGGTGATCAGATCGATGTATCTCATCCCTATGGAGACTTCTTCTTGTCCACTGCCGAAGCTACCCATCCGATCGTTCTTCTCTCCGCCGGTGTCGGTATCACACCCATGATGTCCATCCTGAACACCATCACTCAGAAGAAGCAACGCAAGATCCATTTTATTCACGGATCCCGTACGACCGATGCTCGCGCCTTCAAGAGCCATGTTCGCAAACTGGAAAACGACATCCCTGATATGCAAGTGACCTACTTCCTCAGCAAGCCAGCTGGCAGTGACCAGCTGGGCGTCGACTACCACCACGCTGGGAGGATTGACCTGCAGAAGCTCGACGGGCCGTCTCATCTGTATCTGGACAACCCTGCTACGGAATATTACGTCTGTGGCCCCGACACATTCATGACGCAAATGGAGCAGGCTTTGAAAGCCTATGGTGTGAGCGATGACCGGATAAAGATGGAGTTGTTCGGTACAGGTGGTATTCCTCATAACTAGAACACTCTTCTGTTCTGGCTTTTCTGTACTATACATTAGTTGAGATGTGGTGATCTTTTATGATACATAACGAATTGATTCCTATAACCAGAACAGACGCCTCTAGAAGGAAAGTAATTCACTTGTTTCTTTGTGTTAATCCATAAAGACACAATGTTTGTGCTTCAACTTATATAAAAGGAAGAGGAGAAAGATCTCAAGATGTCAAGGTTCATCCTGGCCCGCATGTAGTCCGAAACACAAATCTCACCCCAAGAAAAGCCTCCATGACGCCTCAGTGCTCATCCGCCCCATCCATATTGACTTCATGCCAATCAGCATACAAACGAGCGCCTAAAGTAAGCATCCCACCGGCAACTCTTTGCCCATCTGCATACGCCTCGAACGGGTACCGAGTTCCAGGCTGAAAGTTGAGGCCTGGGGTATTAGCAACAATTTGCCCTTTCGCGGTTGGCCTGAAAGTATACTTGTTAGATTATCCAGAAACATTCAAAGATGGTCAACTCCTTACAATGGCTGCAGCACTCTTTCGAAAACAGTATTGATTTTTATTCGCACACCTTTATGCAATTGTTCGTCACTCAACGGTGGGTCCACCATGACCAACTCGGCAGTCAACTGGGCGTTAGGGGACTTTGTCAGAATATGGTCCACATGGTGTTCTTTCCCACAGCCATATAGATAAAACGGCATGAGCTCGGGATATTCGTTCTCAAGATTATCGAAGGCAAGCGACTGGTCAACAACTTTCCGGGTAATATGGACTGTGAAGGGAGGGATCAACGGATCTGGCATTACAGGTTCACCCATTCGATCATTCGCTGGAGGCTGCGGTTTCGGTATACCCCTGTCCATGCGGGCAGTGAATTGTTCTGCCTGAAGAAGGTCATTGAGATGGTGTCTCTCAATATTGCCGAGCGTGAAAATTGAGTCTGGGTACGCAGTACGGAGTCTCCCATACTCTTTCATTACTTGGTCGGGAATCGATGCCTCAAGGATGAGCTGGCGGCGATGATTGGCCATGTTGAACATGGGAAAATGAACAAGGAAGAGGGTTATGTCTCCTTGCATGATAAATCCGTGGTGATCGGGCGTTGGAGTGTTGCGTTTGCGGCATCGCTGCATATCGTCAATGTCTTATTTTTGAGGACAGGGCCTTTTATAATGTGTACCTCAATTTCCTGCTTTGCGATTTTCTTGACGCCATCGGCCATGGATTTGAGATTGTCGGGGTCAGATGGCCAAGGACTCATTGTGACGCTGACGAGGGATGTTAGGTCTCCGACCGCTTCTTTTCCGAGGCCCAGTCGTTCTTTGTATGTTGTCAGGCAGTCGCCGTATGTGTTGGAAGACATTTTGGTCTCGGTGAGTATTAAGGGTCGTTCGTCGGTCCCTGTCTCTTCGCGAGCTCTGTTTGAAAGGCGCTGAAAGATTCGCGTGTTCAAGTAATTTGCTTCATTCTGTGGATATGGTGTCAGTGGGCAGTGTTGGTGGACAAGGTATGGAAATTCCGATGCTGACCACGTCTTTATTAGGAATGCCATTGATCCTGAAATTGAAAGCAAAGGAATTAATCATCAAATCACTTCCAATTTCTTTGAACCTATTGAACGTATCTGGATCAGATGCAAGTTCAGAGTTAGATTGGTTTATGATATGGTTTCGCATCCAGTTTCTCTCTTCTAACACTGGTCTAGATGTCCAAGGAACAGTCCCATTCTGTTCGGACGGAAGCATGTGGAACGGCACGACGATGAGATTGTCGTCCCCTTCATCGTCATCGCCGATGGCCATTGTAGCGAGATGGCAGTAGAGCTAGAGTGCAGAGTTTGAAGTCAGCATTTTTACCCCGCAGAATGGCATGTACCTCACTTTTACAGAGGCAAATAACGCTTTCCCAAGCAGCAGGCCATAGCCCCCAGGATTGAGACCAATAGTCTCGTGAGAGAGCCATACAGCCACCGGGGCTGCTCCAGGCTTACTGCCCTCCACACCGTATATGCCCATACTTTCTCTGTCGTCCCCGTTGTGATGAATTATTGGACTTGTCCAAGTAATGAGGTACCGCATCCTCTCGTCACGATAGCACAGCCCCCCTGCCGGGTAGTGAATGTATCCGGACCTAGCCACCCAGTTAGCATGGTAGATTTCTTTGCAAAAAAATGACATACTTATGAGGATCAATCGTGATGCTATCTGCGGAGCCCAAAGACCGCATCTGCGCGATGGTATAGGGATTCAAGACTAAACTGGTAGTCACCGGCGTTGGACTCCCAGGGGGTGCAAGCGTAGAGGCAAAATACCCACCCCATGCAGCATCACAGTGCACAATAAAAGATAACCCCTTCTTCATGTACACCTCCCTCAGCTCTATGATTCTCTCTAGCGGGTCGCACGCCCCATGTGACGTAGATCCTATCATGGCGATCACTCCGAAGACGGGAATCTTCTTCATATAACAGTACTTGAGCTTAGCTTCTAGATCCGCCATGTCCATCCTGGCATAGCGGTCAACTACGACATTGACGAACCGATCGGATCCCAGACCGGTAATTGCTAGTGGATGAATTGATTAGATATTGACGAAATGATGGGTATGATGTGTGGTGTGCCTACCTCCCCCTTTCGGCCACGAGTAATGTCGCGTGCTGCTGATGAAGAACCTTGCTGGTTCCTGGATATTGAACGCACGCTCTAGTGGCTCCATACCAATAGTCTGCACCAAATAATTCTTCAGAGCGTACTCAAGGAAGGCTGGTGAGATTCCGTATTCCTGCGCTAAACGAGTTGGTAGATCTAGCACCTCTGCGGGGTGCAGGTTCAGAAGGTCCCATCCTTCAAGGTCCTTAAAAGGTCTTCGAATTCTATTTGCATCCTGGACTTCGAACGGGGGTTGAGCCGTAGTCAAAAAGTGGAGCGGGCCGCCTTCATCCATTGCAAGTTTCAAGGACAGCGGGTAGAATTTGAGGTTTCGAGCTATCAAGTTTGTGAGCTTATGAGCGGAAGTTCCGGGCATTTTCACCATGACATACCTGCCCAAATTGCCTCCAAGTTTGCAACAGAGCCATCCTGAGGACTGTCAGCTGACGAGTTCCCCGGTTAGGGGAGGGAGGGTGTACGCAGGTTATATGACCCCAGCCTACAGCCTTCTCAGAATCGCCACAATCAACGTTATAGCCAAGCATCTTACACAGCTGATTACCGACTTCGTGTTCGATATACGTGGTATAGGGGCCCGACTCTGGGGTGACATTGTTTGGATTGTACATCATCGCTGCAATGTCTTATTATGGTCTATTAGCAAGGGTGTTGAGCGATTATGGACGCAGTAGAGGTCAGCTTACATCCCAAAGTACTGGCCATAGTGGTATCCATGTTCATATGAGCATTGTAGCGAGTAGACCAAAATGGAATAGAGTAATTCGCCAGATTGTTCATGACCTCAGTGAGCTTCTCGCGTAGGGTGTCGATACTTTCCCTAGCACTGGGATATTCGATCATGTCCCGTGTGATGAAAAACGCATCGGTGATGTCCAGGTTTCTGCGACTCTCAGCGTGTTTGGTAACAATATCAAGGATAAGTGCCTTGAATTCCTCAACATTCTCTGCCTTTGGTCCTAAGAACCATGAGCTTACTAGAGCATTCTCAGAATGGTGATTCATCACTGCGATCGTGGTCGTTTAATCCTTGTTTGAATTCGTAGACGGAACCTGTTAAAAACAATACTGAAGAGCAAAGAGCATGAATTATAATGATTGATATAGTATCAGGTTCTAAGATACAGCTCGGAGACTTGCCGGATTTATTGTCTAGTCGGGGTGGTCCTTGCTTACTCTCCTCAGGAAGAGTTGCTATTATCCCACTTTGTAACACTCCTCTGTCCAATCTCGGGTAACACAAACAAACAGATCTGCGGCACAGGTAAGGTATATTGAGACCCCCAAAGTTTAGAACCCTTGGAGAGTCCCCAGTATGGCAAAACTATATGCGAAAATCCCTCTGTCGCCGCAATTTACCCCAATGCAACTATCCAAGCTCAGACATTGGGAAGGCAGATGACAAGCGATCGCAGCGATCACAGGGGCTACATGTTAATCCCCGGATTGATCACCAGATTATAGTCTGTAAATACGCCAATTAGTTGAATCCAATAATATCTTGTGGGGGGGGGGGGAGAGGGCCATACAAGGATGATCAGATTTCTATCAAAAGTAGGCACATGCTGAGGTGAGAATTGTGCTTGGATACATAGTACAGCTAACCCAATGTCTGAGGACAACAAAATGGAATACCGTAGCGGCAATTATCTGCACCAAAGTGTGTATGCAGAAAAGGCAGGATCGGAATACACAACGATAAAAGTGGAAATGCAGCGTTTGGTTGGGCCTTTACCATCCGTAGGTCTTGAAGACAGCCCCAGCAACTCTACTCTTCTTTATTAGCTGCCCCAGCCAGAGGTCCTTACCCCTGCAGCACTGTTTACTATCATCATCAGCGTTAATTGGTGAGAGAACGAAAGTCAGCTCAATGGCGGCCTGTGCATAAAGCATCCTATCCGCTAATTGTTGGGTAACTATTGGCCCAAACAAACTGGCTCCGACGCCGATCATGAATCGCCCAGATCCAATCTAAATCCACGGTAAGCAGCGGAGCTAGTGGACCTCAGCTGAAAGCCTGCTGGTCGATACGCCTGCCATTTGTGGTATGTTGAATTAGCTTTACAGCAGTTGGAGGGTTACTTCGCCTGCAGAAGTCACACGATAAGACGATCTACATCCGATCAAAACCTATTCTAGCTTCTGAATAAGGTTAATGTGGACCACATCTATACATGTAATACCATGAGTAGCCCTACTTACATGGCACACTATAGCACAGTTGTATCTCCAGATCTACATTGACCCATTCTTGGTAGTAGTTTCCACGTTCGGATACTCCATCACACACCTACTTCCAGAATCAGATCATCATTATTTTAGTACTTTTTAGTACTTTGCGTTCTCTGTATCCTGATATATGTACATGCATGAAACGTGACAAATCAAATTGGTTTTCTGGTGCGCAGATCTTCAGCACGGTTCAAACATGTATCGAACTCATTTGTTCAGTAAAACATAAATGCCCTTGTATGACAGGAAATGCTCGAAGAAGCTCAGTATCTTGTCGTTCCCCTTGCTTTCATCTTTTGTCCCAATCTTTTGTCTTTCCCCGTATACTACACTCTAGTAATCGATTTTACTTTTCTATCCACTTGACAAACAATATATGTCCAAGGAATAAGAGTCATCTTGGGCACTCTGGGCACCCTGGTTTGGTCTGTAGAATCGAGTCAGACTAATGACTATGGGACCTATTCCACCTTCAGTCCATCCCAGCGTACAGCCTGATCCCAGCCAATACGATGCAAGGGACACCCATTCGTAACCGAGAACCTGCGACTGACCCTCAGGTCTCTCAGGAGTCGATTGGCTTCGGAAGTTCCACATGGAGCGCTGTTCTCTGTATATGAGACATTCGGTATGTAACTAGGGGGAAGAAAGAGCATTCATTGGATAGATTCACTGGATTCGAACAAACCTCACTATCAGTATACTCACACGACATGCGCTCCCTCCTGGATGAGGAAGACAGGGGCTGCCCTCAAATAAACGCTCATGATCTCGACTGTCATGGGTCATTTTCTTCTGGACAAAGCACTTACTCAGACGTGTGTCTTTTTTCTGCCAAATGCTCCATATCCTATTCGCCGTGCCGTATCTACCCATGTCAGTTAGCCCACATCAACTCATGAAATTGACCGGCTTTATTCAGGTCGAGCACTGATTGGTCTTCAATCTCTACGGTATCAGAAGTACAACCCGCCCTCTCTTGAATGCTAAACAGCATACTATTGTGCCTCCGAAGGTAACACCGGTAGTATTACCATAGTATAATATGCGGAAAATCGCTTTTATTGGCAGGCCGTATATCAGGGTTGTAAGTCTACGGTCCAATCATCGCTACCCGCTTTTGTGACAAGAACTGTTCGATGGACATCGAATTTGAAAATACATGTATAACAAATTGCACGTCACCATCCTTTAAAGGGACTGAGAGGGTGGAAGATATGCGGAAAGCGAAATGCTCCTGACGAGGATGCCGCGTAGTTATTTTTTTGGGGGTGGAGAATTTACTGCGCGTTACTACAACGCATAGGACTTCAGGCTAATTTGAGCAATATTTCCCAGGGGGCATTTCTTATCAGGACTTTGGCCAGATTATCATTGATGGTTGTGATTCGTTGATCACGTCGCAGAACATAAAAGCTATTCGATGGCTTACGGCGGGCCTCGCTAACGTTGCCACTTTCCGAGCCAGCTAAAATCTTTTCCTTTAGCGGGATCTCGCTAGATTTTCCTTCTTCGCCCCGCCACATTACGCACGCCGCCAAACACTATCATCTCCTGCATTAACGGATCGATCTATCAGGCATTGTTTCCGGCTTGATGATTGCCTTCGGGCAGACATGCGCTCACACTTTGGCTGGTAAGGTGTCAAATCATACCCACCCTTCTCCTTCTCCCTTCCCCAATCCAGTTCACATAGAAAACCGTCATAACATTTAATCTAGTGTGACATGTAGACAGCGTAAAGTGAAATGCAACGAGGAAAGGCCTATATGCGGCCCATGTGCCAAGTCCTCCCGTGATTGTGTCTTCTCCGACTGCATTTTCCGTCACTACAGCGCCAGCGACCTTGCTGCCGATGATAGGGGATATGCTGATCCAGATGAGAAACAAACATGGGTCAAGATACCATCTGATCGTAAGCTAGACTCCTGTTCTTCTGTCTATTGCCGAATATCAGAAGGATGATCAGCCAACGTGAATTGGACAGATGCTAAGATTTCCGCAGTCATCTTTATCCAGGTCAAAGACCCTTTCGCTGACGATGAGGAGCCAATACTTCTCCTGGACAAGCATCGCTCGATTGGCAGTACACCGATAACTCCTGTTACTGAGCATGGTGTGATTCCGAGTTCTATTCACAGTCCCGCCCTGCCTGCAGAGAATGGGGTTTTGACAACAACCTTGATACGACATTTCAAAGAAGGTCCTAGTCAATGGTATCTCTACCCGTTCGATTGAATGAACGATGAACTGACAGTCTTTACAGGTTAGACTGCTTTGACACTAATGCCTACTACTCCATTAAGGTGCCTGTCATGGTGGCTACGCGGCCCATGTTGAAGGCTGCTGCATGTGCCCTTGCCGCCAAACATCTGCACCGTATGTGCCAGGGAGAGCCTCGTCGGATCTTGCGGTTACCCCATCTTCGAAACAGCGCCCTCAAATGGGCCAATGGAGGAATCGACCTGAAATATGAATCAGTACGCCTGTATGACGAGGCTATAGGATATTTGAAAGAAGCGATTAGACTGGAAATTCCGAACAATCGGCGAGACGAGATGTTCGCTGTTGTTGCCATTCTATGCATGTATGAGTTGATCGATGCTCCCAGCACCGAATGGCGAGCCCATCTAAGTGCCCTGCCATTCTTGTATTGCGGGACATCAGATGATTTCAGCTCAACATCCACTTTGCCAAACTCTCTACTGCACATATCCCGCTCGGTCTTTTGGAGTCTTGTGCGCCAGGACTGTCTTTCTGCATGTAGGTTAACCATTTACGACTTCTATCGACTGCATCCTACGTTTAATCGGATACTTACCATGGAAACAGTTATCAATGAAACTCAAACTCGCCTCGACCTCTCCGACCTCGTCATTTGGCGCAACTTTGGCCTTAACATCTCCGCTCACGGCCATCTCTTACCTCCATCTGTCTCCTCTACAACCGTGAACACTCCCATTTCCTCCTCTCCGAATCCTCATACCTCCGTCCCAACGCACTGTACCTGGCTCGAGGAAGATACCCTCAGCAACGGCTTGATTTGGATAATGGGCAAAATTATCAACTTCATCACGAGCGGTGACGGAATTTACCCAGGAGACTATGAAAGCCCCCCAGGCCAGCGTCCATGTTTTGGCACTACACAAGAAGACCTCCTGGAACGATGGAAGCGACTAGAGTTTGAGCTGAGTGCCTGGTATGATAGCTTACCCGATTCTTTTACCCCGTGCGGTCGTACACAACTATGTCTATCCAATCTTGAACCGACACATCACAAAGGCAACCCAACCCCTACAGAGAACGTCGGAGATGTAGATACAATAGAGGCGATCATCTTCACCATCCCCATGTGTGCCGTCACCATCCAGACCTACCACATGGGCCGCATCCTGCTTTTGAGCAATATGCCGCAGGAATCCACGGCTATTCGGTCAACCGTAACGGCAAGACTGCGCCATTATCGCCAGATCGCCGGGTTGGTGGTGCATCATGCGCGGGAAATCTGTGGAATTAGTCTAGCTGGCTTGCCGGATGCGATACTTTCGCATACGGTGCAGCCGTTGTTCGTGGCGGGACAGTGCTTCGAGGGAGACGAGGAGAGGCGATTAGTAGTTCATCTGTTGCGACGTGTGGAGAGTGATACTGGATGGGCGACAGAGTATCGAGTGAAGGAGTTGCAGAAGCAATGGGCGGATGGGGGGTTGCGGTGTGGGAGATAGCCAAAACCATTCCAATTGTAATTTGCTTTGTACTTGCGGTGTATCTTGGACCCTAGAGACATGTGGTTTGGCACAAACGCAAATGTGATGCGTCTGATGCAATTGGGCCATGCAGACATGATTCGACGCAGATAGCAAGATTATCATCACCGGATCCTATAGTACAGATAGTAGGGAGACCCTCCCACAAAGAAGAAATTTTCCCGAGACAAGTCTAGACCCAGTTTCTATTCCCTCCACTACGCTTCTTCCCGCGCCCCTCAACTCACAGGGCAGATAGATAATACCCGATGGAAGTGGATCCATGCAATTAACCACGAGGAAATCTTCCCGAGAGTAATCTTTCCGAGCCGCCGATTCTCGCCTATCGCGGTTTTATCGTGCTTACTGCCTTTGTAGATCACGATGCCTACAGATTTTTAGGGCCCACGAACATGGTATAAATGAGGGAGTAGGATCTGAAGAAAATTACCTTCTAGTTAAAACATACTTCTAGAGTCCTAATATAACTCCCCTCGGCCTTCAGATAAACATGGCGCTGATACCAGGGCTATCTCGCTATGTCTGGGCTAGTATTCTATGCTCCATGGGGGGCTTTCTTTTCGGGTGTGTATATTCTGCGCTTGTCGCGAAATGCAGCTTCGCAACTAACCATCTAACAATGTAGGATGGACACCGGCATCATCGGCTCCGTGGTAGTGATGGACCAGTTCAAGCAGAAATTCGGTTCCTTTTCATCCATCGTCCATGGTCTAGTAGTCTCCTCCATTCTGATCCCCGCGGCCTTTTCGTCGTTCTTCGGAGGGAAACTAGCCGACTGGATCGGACGGCCGAAGAGCATCGCAATCGGTGCCCTTATCTTCGGTATCGGATGTGCCTTTGAAGCTGGTGCAGTGCATCTGGCCATGTTCATCGTTGGCCGTGTCGTCGAGGGTCTCGGCGAGGGTCTATACCTGGGTACCCTGGTAGTGTACGTCCCTATCTTTTTCACCTTTATTATCCAGCCAAACATCTAATAGGCAATAAAAGATACATCTGTGAAATCTCCCCACCAAGCCAACGAGGCCCACTCACGACAGGCCCTCAACTCCTCGTCACTATGGGCCTCGTAGTCGGCTTCTTCACCTGCTACGGCTGTGAAAAGATACCTTCATCCATGGCGTGGCGAACACCATTCACCGTCCTGGCCTGCATTTCCATCGTCTTCAGTGTCGCTGCGCTCTTATGGCTAATCGATTCTCCGCGATGGCTCACGCTCCACAACCGCATCGATGACGCCACTCGCGCTTGGGAGTATCTGCAAGTAAGCGAGGCCGATCGCGAAGAACTCCTCGAAGAAGAAGAGGAAGTCGACGTTCATGAAGAGGCCCTCACGCATCCACTGGCCCCGACGGGGAGTGTCCTTGCGCCGAATACCCTCGATCAGGTGGTTTCGCGCCGTAGTCGCGTATCTACCCGTCGGACGAAGGGGAAGGGGATGGAAGAAGCCTCGCTGTTCGATGCATTCAAGCCCGATGTGCGCAATCGGACGCTCCTGGGCTTGTTTCTCATGGGTATGCAGCAGATGGCTGGGATTGACGGAGTTTTATACGTACGTTTTCTTTCCCTCGAGCTTGTTTTCCTGCACCGGCTAATACTTAAAAGTACGCCCCCATGCTTTTCGAACAAGCCGGCATGACCTCTTCTCAAGCTAGCTTCCTCGCCTCCGGCGTCTCCGGCCTAGTCATCTTCGTCGTGACAATCCCGGGCCTCATCTACGCTGACTCCTGGAGCCGGCGCGCCAACGTCATCCTCGGCGGTCTGGGGCTCACCATCACCATGTTCGTGATCGGGTCTTTGTACGCTGCCGATGCCGTCCACCGTTCCACCGGCGCTGGTCGCTGGGTCGTTATCGTTGCGATCTATCTCTTCGCTGCTATCTACAGTGTATCGTGGGGTGTGAGTTGCAAGGTCTACGCGGCGGAGATCCAGCCCCAGCGGACGAGAGCGAGTGCGACGTGTCTGGCGCATGGGAGTAACTGGGTATCGAATTTCTTTGTTGCGCTGATTACGCCCGTCCTGTTGGCGAGAAGTAGTTGTGCAGCGTACTTTCTGTTCGGGGGCTGTACGGCGCTGACGATTGTTGTTTGTGGGTTTTATATGCCCGAGACGAAGGGACGGTCGTTGGAGGAGGTGGAGAGGTGTTTTGTTAGGGGGAAGGAGGATTCATAGATTTGCTGGGTGGAGTGAGGTTGGTTTTAATGAGTGATGATAGATGATAGATATGCTAATAAAGTGATAAAGCTTGGTCCAGAGACAATAAGTCCTCCTTACTTCAGTCTGAAGATAAATATCGAATGGTTGTAATGCTAGTACTTCACCTTTGTCCGGTGATATGGTCATCATGCTTTATCCCCACAGATTCGAATTAAATCTTCCATTATGATAAACCAAATATATATTACATCATCTCATATAGTACATATACGCAGTTACTAATTCCCAGTAGCTTTCGCATACATATCCCTCGTATGCTCCCACACCTTCTTACCCACTCCACTACCCAAATACCCCTTAACCAACTCAGACTTCGCCTTAACAATAGAACTATCGTAATCCACCCGATACGCACCACTTCCCTTCGCGCCATCGGCCCCCACCGTATCCACGCCCTTAACCCGTGGCGCGAACAACGGACTCGTAGCCGCATACGCATGCCTCTCTCCGGACTCCTTGACAGAAATGAGCCCGATCGACGATAAAAGAGGCGTCAACACAAAAAGAGCACTAGTGAGTCCCCTAACAAGCGGGTTGAAATCTCGCGTGACGTTTGTGTTCACGGCGCCAGGACGGCTATGAACCCAACTAATGTTTGGATGTGCCGCGGCAAGTTGCGCCATGTAGAGAGATGTCATGGTGCAGCCGTGAGCGGCTGCATTCGAGAGACTGTAGTTTCTCCGGAGGTCGAGGTCATCTTCGATGAGCTTGCCCTCGTTTCCTGGGCTGAAGACGGAGACTACGCGGGCTAGGCGGTCTGATGAGGCGGCCTGGTTTAGGAGTGGGAGGAGGTTGTCGGCGAAGCGCATCCGGGCGTAGTAGTGGAGGCTGAGTTTGCGGTCAAGGCCTTCGGAGGTTTCTATTTCATGTTGAGTTGGTGTGAAGGGATGGGTGAAAGGGGGTAAGTACTCACCAGTCCTTCCCTGAGTGGTCAAGATACCCGCGCTCAGGAAGAGAAGGTTTACTTTTGACTCCTTTTGAGCGATCTCGCGACATGTGGTGTCGACATTCTTGAGTAGAGAGATATCACTCTTGATGAAGTCTACTGTTGCGGATTGATTGACGGCACGGAGTTCTGAGATGATCTCCGATGCCTGAGCTTCGTTGCGTCCAATCAAGTAGATGTGAGGAGCTGTCGCGTAACGAGTGAATTCCCTCGCTGTCGATAGACCGATTCCGCTAGTTCCGCCCACTACTCATCGTTAGTTGGCGTCTAAGATAGCAAAGTCATGCACATACCGAACACAGCAACCAGACCCGAACCCAGGTTCTTGATATTGGGTAGCTGCCCGCGGACCTCTGAAATGGCAACCATGTTCTCAGTTAGTTGTCGGCTTTGTATGAAAATTGGTATTATTATTAGGGAGAGGGATTTGTTGCTGTTCAATAACTATGCTGTGATTGTGATGAAATTCTAAGCCATTAGTTCAGTTGACTTTGTCGCGTTAAATAGCCGGATGGGAGATGATTGTGGCTAACGTCAGCCACGGCCCGGCTGACCAGATCCGGCAGATGGCTGAAGTCAGCCACTGCCCTACCTCAACTGCCTCATCAGTTTCCTGATGGTCTTGGGTATTGCACATGATTTAAATGTCCGAATAATATCTCTGCTGTTTACTTGGACTGGCGTTAGTCTTTCGACGAGTTTACGCAGATCCACGCGGTTAGGTCAACGCCTAGTATCAGCTCAATATATTTTCCGTCAAGAAACATGCCGAACATCCGTTATCGGCGCCTTAAGTGTCCACCACAATGCAAGGGATAAGTAGATGGCATTTCACTACCATTATTACAATGGACCAAGCAACATGGTCTAGCAACAACTACAACCACCATTAAGATGAAAATGGGCCACACCATGATGTTGTGCATTGGTTGCCAAGTAACCTTAATCCTGAGCATGTCTGTACCGGGGTGTCACAACAGCATCAATTTCGGCTGAAAATGGTAGTTTATCAATCTCATTATCATACGATAAGTCGGCTTGGCATGAGGGGTAGTCCGTACAATCGGCCGAGATGCGAGTGTACATGGCATATAAATCCCGAGAGCTCCCTGCATGCAAATCCCGGACATCCTCCTCCGTTTCAAACATTCCGAGTTCCCACAACCCCGCTATGTCTTCTCAAGTACGCGTCGCAGTTACCCAGGCAGAGCCTGTCTGGCTTGATTTGGAAGCGACCGTGAAAAAGACGTGTGACCTTATTGCGGAAGCAGCTGCGAATGGCGCTCAGTTGGTTACTTTCCCCGAGTGTTGGATCCCGGGATATCCTGCCTGGATCTGGTGGGTACAACTGCACCATGTGGCACGAATCATACAGACTGACAAATTATTATCGGTCTGCAAAGGACACGGCCTGTTGACATGCGTCTGTCATCTACTTATATACAAAACTCCCTGAAAATAGACTCCCCGCAGATGGCCAGCATCCAACAATGTGCAGCGGAGAATAAAATAGTCGTTGTTTTGGGCTTTTCCGAGAACTTGCATAACTCCCTGTATATCTCGCAGGCTATTATTGGAAGTGATGGGAAGATCCTCACCACCCGCAAGAAAATCAAGCCCACTCATATGGAGCGAACCATTTTCGGTGACTCGTTTGGAGACTGTCTGCAGAGTGTAGTCGACACATCAGCCGGTCGCGTCGGTGCTCTTTCCTGCTGGGAGCACATCCAGCCTCTGCTGAAATATCACACTTATGCCCAGAGGGAACAGATTCATGTTGCCGCATGGCCGCCTCTGCTCCCTCACAGCGAAGACGGTTCCTTGTTTTCGATGTCCAGCGAGGGTATGGATGCCAACTGGACGAGGTACACAGATGGAATGCTAACAAGTCTCCTTTCAGGTACCAGTTCCATTGCGAGGACATATGCTATCGAAAGTCAGTCTTTTGTCCTTCATACCACGACAGTGATAGGCCAGTCGGGTGTTGACCGAATGGCAACACATGGTGGTGCTCTAATGAGCACCCCTGGCGGAGGCTGCTCCGCCATCTTCGGGCCTGACGGCCGCCAATTATCGCAGCCCATTCCCAGCACAGAAGAGGGAATCATTTACGCCGACCTCGACTTGGATCATATTTACCAATCCAAAGCCTTTGTAGATGTCTGTGGACACTATAGCCGACCGGACCTTTTGTGGCTGGGTGTGGAGGGCAGTATTAAGCGCCATGTAAGGGAAAATGCAGCTGCTATGGCAGGAGAAGCGGAGCAGCAGGAGCAATAGAAAGATTGAGTGCCAGAGTGTCTTTGAGGATCAAGATATCCTGATTCTCTGCACTGCTTGACAGCGGAATCCTAGGTGGCTGACAGCAAGCCGAAAACACACCCTTGATTCCACTCTGCACCTATAAATAGCGAAAGTTCAAGCACTCACGTCATATCAAATATAAGAATTGAATGCTGAAACTCAATAGGGGAAACTTGCCCCGTTCCTGACTGTCAATTTTGACTGCCAATTTTCCAGGTCTACCGGGGTCTCGGTCCTCTGAAAAGTAGTAGTTACTGATCACTGGGGTGTGATGCTTACTATAGGTTCTATGATGTAACTACAAACAATTGAATAAAGCATTCTTCACCTGCCTTTCCAGTGATGTGAAGTTAACATATAGAATACTGGAGAGTACGGTGCATTATAACAACACTAGATTTGTGAATATGCAATTCGCATTCATCATAGAACATCAAACTATTATAAGAATAACATCAATCTCTTATAAGAATATGTATGAAGACCACCTCATCACTAGCTCGATAATGCCCTAATGTGAATGCATTAACGACTAAGACAAAGTAGTTCCCTTCATCCAGCATTATCAACTGCTCAGTGCATAATCATCATTGAATCGCATCGTCACTGCCTGGACCCGCCGGGACAGGTATAAAAACCCTTCCACCCCCAGCCCTTCTGCATTTCTCTTTTTACTTTATTCACACGCTATCACAGTCCTCACTGATACAGCTAGCCGGGATACATCTGTGTTCTTCACGTCTTTAAGGCTTTCAACTCCCCCCGTGAGATTCCGATATTGTGCCGCCAGTTTGGAACGTTTTGACGTCTTCAGAAAACCGCGGCGAGAAGTATAAAAATAAACGACAAAACGCAGGGTAATGGCTCAGAGGACGAACTCGTCGAGGAAAACAATGATGATCTAAGTCAATATCATGAATACAATGACGATCCAGCAGCGATTGACACATATAAGTGCAATTGGAAAGCATATACGAAAGGGTAGTTCATATGGGACAAGAACAACATTGGATCTACGACCACTGCCGATTTATCACGTATCCAGTACTCCCATGTTGTACCGACATGTCCACTAAGTCACCACTTAGCTGGCACTGGACTGCAGATTAGCACGCCTGAACCATGGAAGGCAATAGGATGCCGTGTTTCGTTTCCTGATGATGGATGGAGGATCACGGCAGCGAGTTGCATGTATAGCGGCTTCGCAATGCCGCTCTCCTTTGTTACACATAAGGCATCCAGATCTAGTACTTTTACACAAGGGTCCTGATACTACGATGGCACCAATGTCTTATCGGTTCCGAAAATATCAATATCACCTGAAGTTTCGATACCAACCACTAATACAAGATTTGACCGATTTGTACTTCTAGTACGCCCAGACACACAAAGTCTCGGTATGAAGTCGGAGACAACAGCGCTATAAAACAAAGAGAATGCTCCAAGCTTCATAGTCATTTGCCCGGGTCGTTGAGAATGTTCGCGTCAAACCGGGGGCTATCAGAACCTGCGCGGTATTCCGCGCCTATGCGACTATCCGCATGCAAATTATAGCTTTGAGGACAATATACTCCATTCCGCTGGCATTTTCTTTGACTGGGATTAGCATTACCAACATTAATTTCGAAGGTCGATCGACATGTGTATAACATGCGTCTCAAAACCCGTCCACCCATCTACTCCCAACACCGAACTCAGCTGCTCAATATCAGTATAATGACGGTTGTTACTTCTCGACGGAAGATCCATGGAGAAAACCCAGACCAAAAGTATCCAGTTATAACAGCGTTAACTAGTGGCCCGAGCCTGAGGTATAGACATATTCATCAGCCTTTACATTTCCGCAGTTGCCAACAACAATTATAAAGCGGAAGCTCAAAGAAGACCCGCAAGACCCACATCATTACCACAATAGACGATGAAGGGATAATGATTGGCTCATTCTGCCTGCTTCCATTAAAAGAAGTGGTCATTCACAAGCTACCGCCGCTGTGGACAACATTCTCACCGTTAGTATCAGAAGTCCCTTATACTTCTTTTGCCTTCCTCTTGGAATAGGCAAACATGGAACTGCAGCTATACTTCCAGTGGCATCACTCACTCGTCTGAATCTTTCCGTCTCTGGCGGCTTTCGTTGATGAACTCCCCATGTTCATTGCCTAAGAGGAGCAGGATATAAGAATGTGACTTCAATACCACTGCCCGTCACATCAGCTACGTTCGTTTCGCCCCCAATAGGAAATCCACCGATAATGCTCCCCGAGTGCTATTCCGCATGAAAAGGATGACCAAAAATCGGTCAGCGAAATTGGGGACTGCATTGCTCTGCCTGCCTGTTGCATCGGTCACGAAAATCCTCCACAATAATGATCTGCGTGGCATCTAGCTTCTTGCCACCATCGGCTGCTAGCTTGCTGGTGCATCAGATCATATGCCTGCTATGATTACTGTGTGGACGACAAACGGATTATTCACAGATTCGCGTCTAATACAGCGCAATTTGGTAAATGCAGACTCGATCGTCGCTTCGTTATTCCCGATACACAAGCGATAATAAGTGAACGAATCAATACCGCTGAAGCCCGTGTTCAGCGCATCGCAGAGCAAGCCACAGGATTGAGGTTCAATCGGAGAATCATTGTAATTTTGCAGACTTTACAGGCCACTGTACACAGCTGGCAAATGAATGTAACAGAAACTCGCCTCAGGAACATGACAATGCAAATCATCTCAGATATGGCTATCGAAGCTGGTTTCTTACGTTTGGGTGACAAGCTCCCGTTGGGGGTGACATATGAGGCTTAGAGTAGGAGAAGAGGAAGTGTGCGGGACTGCTGAACTGCTTACCACAATGTGGCTTCTGGAGAAGAATTTAATTCATGATAAACTGACTCGCTGGTTGGAACCGATCATATAGTCAGAACCAGATTACTATGTCATCTGATAATACAGATATGTTTTCTACTATATTCTAACAGTGCCACGTAGACGAAACAACCAGTAATTCCATTTTTCTTTTGGAAAGAAACAACCAGCCTATATATCCTTCCTCGCATGCCGACTATACCTCTTCCTCAACGTCTCCCCGTACTGCACACCAAATCAATTAGCCCGATCCCCATTGCTCCCATTAAAGGAAAAGAAAACTCACCTTCATCAACACAACCGGAATGGGAATAAACGCACAGCCCAAAAAGGCCAACGTCGAACTTGCCCAACCCACCCCCAGATTCTTATACATCGCCGTCGCAAACAGCGGAAACCCGGCACCAAACGCACTCCGAAACAAATCATTCCCAGCGAGCACACTCGCCGCATACTCCGGGTACGCATCGGAGAGGTAATTCAGCACGGGATTGAAAAGCAAGAACGCACCGACGGAGAAGAACCCACTGCCCACAATCGGCATGATCCAATGAATAGAGGGACGGGCACTCCATCCGAACCAGAAAAGACAGATAGGGATGAAGAACCCGCCTACAATAGCGGGCGGGAGACGCGCCTCCGGGGGAACGTTTCCTGTTTCGGGGTCGAATCTTGGTTCGAGGTATTTGTGCATCCACCAGTAATATGGGGGGATTGTTATCAGAGCGCCGGTTAGGATGCCGATGTAGGCTAAACCTTGCTGGCCAAGGTTGAAGCCGTAGATTCCTGCGAAGACGATGTTGAAGGATTCGAACCATACGTAGAGTAGACCGTAGATTAGGGCGATGTATAGGTTCAGAAGGAAGACCATTGGCTCGGTGAAGTTGAGCGTGAAGGGCCGGACGAGCGTCATCATTGCGAGTTCGCGGGCTGTGAGATGTTCGCTGGCGAGTTCGGGTTCGCTGCGCAAGTTGGACCGGTTGGTCAGTTTGCGGAGTCGGCGGGCGCGTCGGTACAGGATGTTGCTGGAGGAGGTCTCTGGAAGGAAGATTATTAGTATGACTAGTGTGAATCCTGATAGCCACATTAGTTCCCAGATCGTCCAGCGCCAGCCTTTGGCTTGGGCGGCGAATCCGCCGACTAGGGGACCGAGCACGGGGCCGCAGATGGCGCTGATGCCCCAGATGCCGATGCCGTAGGCGCGTTTGCGAGGGGCGAACATGTCGGAGAGTGTGGCGCCGCCCTGGTGCTGTTAGTGCAGGACAGTGGATGAGGGGGAGGAGAGGGGTACTGTTGCGAGAGCAGGCGAGCCAAAGAAGCCAGTCAGGAAGCGAAAGGCTAGTAGTGTGCCCAGATTTCCGGCCAATGCAACTGGGACTTGCAGGGCTACAAACACGATCAGTGTCGCGATGTAGACGGAGTTGCGCCCGATCTGGGGCACCTCGCTCATGGGCGACCATAGCAGCGGACCCAGTCCATAGCCAGCCACAAACAGAGTCAGTCCTAGAGTAGCCGCTACTTGACTGATCTGGAACTCGGACATAACTGACTCGATACCGGCGCTGTAGATGGCGCTGCCGATGTACACGCTGAAGGTGAGAAGGCAGATTTCAAAGGTCACCACGACTTTCTTCCATAGCGGCCAGTGTTGGGGGTTCTGATGAGTTAGCTTTCGCTCAGGATAGAATAACATATGCCTACCTCCGGATCGCGATCACTCCACCAGTCGACAATGGTCACGTCGCGTCCCTTCTCTGGGTCGATGACGGCCCCGGTGATGCCTTGATACCGATGGCCATTATGCGACCATGCCGTGGAGGGCACCCTCGTCATTGACTCGGTATCGGCGGCGCTGAAGCGCTCAGGCAGTTCTTCATCGGCATCGGGACGACCAGCGTAAGCCATGCGGCCCGATTTGTTGAGGTTGACGTACTGCTGCCATAGCGAGGGATCTTTTTGCTCCTCGAACCGGAAGTACCGGCCGCGCGAGACAAGGCGGATAAATTGGCCGAGGATGGAATCTTGGATGAGGCAGGACATTCTACCTATACTATTTTCTATCGACGGACTTTACAGAGCTATGGTCTACCGGGATGAATTTTATAGGTGTGAACCCTGCTCGGTAACTGGTTTGGTTCCTGAATCAAGCAAGCCAGATGTATGATGTAGCCATGATCACACCTCGCCACCTGTAGTCAGCCAGACTCAATTCTGGTCTGGATGCTGCAATCGCAAACTCAGATCAACCAAATAGGTCTGGAACTTTTCACTATCTGAATAACAATCATCAATTCCTTGTCAAATTCCCATGTTATCATTCTCATGATGGTAGAATGTGGACGGAGAAAATATTATGATGCTGATCCCACGGGTCTCACCCGCAGGTGGGGTAGGGTTAGGTTAGGCTGGAATCCCAGTGCCAGTGGGATAGTAAGAGATATCTCATTACTAAATCACAGCTCTGGAACCCGTCGATCTTTTACCAAAAACTCCTTGCGACCGAGGCAATTGGCGCTGCACCCCGGATTGAGAGACAGCTGATCGATCGTGCCCCAGCAACGTCATGTATCCCCCACCCATCGGCTTTGACCGACCAGCAGGATGAGCCAACCACCATCATGTTTGCTTTCTTAGTGCCCTATTAGTGTTGATTAGACCCTGCGCGAGGGACCCCCTTGGCTGAACCCCCCCGCATGACCCCAAAATCTCACGCCGCGTGGCTCTCATCGAACATTCATTTCATTTCCCCCAGGAAGCCATATCCCGTGCCTGCCAGCGCTGGTACCATCTCCGGTCTCCCGCCTGCCAAGCCTTACCCCGAAGCCTTTCACTCGCATCTCGACGGCCTGCTTCCGTTAGTCCTGAACGGAAGTTGACCGAGCCTCGTCCCCAGATTGTCGGTCTGTCCCACCATGACTCTCAGGACCGGGTCTTGGGGGTGGCACGAAGAGGCTCGATCCCCGGATTGTCCCCCGCAGCCAAGGCGCTCCGTCCCACAACAAACCCAGCGCGTTGTCGGATCTTTGTTGCTTTCCAACTCGCCAAGCTGTCCAGCATGTCAAGCGGTGATAAGCTCGTCGCGACAAGTCGGATTTCAACGTGGGATGTCTCCCTGGTGGATATCGTTCCCTGCGCGGTCCATTGGCTGCTCTCTCCCCGATTCCCCCGCATGATCACATTCGTCGTAGTGAATTCCCTCCCCGGCTGGTTTGTCCTACCTCACCATGAATAGATGCCGTTCCGACTGGCTGTCGGTAACCGACGTAGTTCTGATGGGGGTAACTGCTATAAATGCCCCTCCTCCCTTGCAGAGGCCAGCTGGTTCATAAATCCGTTGTAGCTCGTCCAACCTTTCTCCAGTTGACTGTGTGCAATCATGGCGGGTTCCAAGAAACCAGTTAACATTTTTCGTTTGCGCAATCTCGCTGACCCCAAGGAGGTCTTCAACTGGAGACTATGGTTTGCTGTGCTCTCCTTTGGCCTCATGGGCGCTGCCCGTGGTGTCGACGAGGGGTTGATCTCGGGTGCTTTCAACTCCAAGGACTTTCAGCGCACTATTCATCTGGATTCGTACAGTGAGGTGGAACAGACCAACATCAAAGCGAATGTGTCCGCCATGGTGCAGATTGGCTCTGTGGGAGGGGCACTCTTGTACGCCTTCACCAAAATGATCCGTCAAGTCCGTCTGCTGACTCTGTTTTAGTGCATTCCTTGTGTGCGACCGTATTGGACGGCTGTGGGCAACTCGCCAGCTGTGTGTCCTTTGGATTCTGGGAATTGCCATCTTCATGGGTGTTGGTGCCAACGGTAGCTTGGGTGCTGTCTACGCCGGTCGCTTCGTGGCCGGACTGGGGGTAGGCCAGACTGTAGTCGTAGGACCAGTCTACCTCGCTGAGATCGTAAGTGACACATCTTATTCCCTGTCGAACTGAATTGACCAGCAATAGGCCCCTGCATCCGTCCGCGGTCTCTGCACTTGTGTCTTTACCGGCTTTGTCTACCTGGGCATTGTGCTCGCCTACTTCACCAACTATGGCTGCCAATTGCATATGGGCGACCACACCCACAAGCGATGGGTAAGACATCATTCACCTTATCCATAGCAGCTTACTAACCCTACCTAGGAAGTTCCAACTAGTCTTCACATCATGTTTGCCGGTCTCATCTTCCTCCTATCCTTCGTGCAGTACGAATCGCCTCGCTTTCTTGTCAAGAAAGGCAAGCCGGAAGAAGCATTGAACAACCTCGCGCGCCTCCGCAACCTCCCTCCGGACCATGAATACGTTGTGGAGGAGTTTACGGGTATCCAGAATGCCCACCAAGCGGAGATGGAGGCTACCATGGGTGCTGGCTGGTTAGGTATTGTCAAGGAGGCCATCATGGTCCCGAGCAACCTGTACCGACTGTACCTCGCCGCCATGGCACAGCTGCTCTCCCAATGGTCCGGAGCGGGATCTATCACGCTGTACGCACCAGATCTGTTCAGTCTCCTTGGCATCACAGGGTCCAATGAGTCTCTGCTTGTGACAGCAGTGTTCGGTATCGTCAAGCTGACCGCGGCGGTAATCTGCGCTCTGTTCCTGGTGGATGTGATTGGTCGCAAACGCGCCCTACTCCTAGGTATCACGTTGCAGGCTATTTCCATGATCTACGTCGCTAGCTTCCTCACTGCTGTTCCTGAGATGGGCATCGTCGATGACTTCGTCCTGCCGGAGTCAAAGAGGGGTAGTAGTCGTGGAGCCATTGCTATGATCTACATCTCCGGAGTAGGCTGGGCATTGGGCTGGAACTCTATGCAGTACCTGCTGACAGCGGAGCTGTTCCCGCTACGTATCCGCGCTTTGGCTACCTCTGCTGCTATGACCCTGCACTTTGTCAATCAGTATGGTAATTCCCGGGCGGTACCAAATATGTTGCTGGGTACTGCGGAGGGTGGCATCACCCCCAAGGGCACGTTCTGGTTCTTCTCAGCTGTGACGGTGCTGGGTGGACTGTGGGTGTGGTTCAGTGTGCCTGAGACAGCAGGACGGAGCTTGGAGAGTATGGACCGGTTGTTCGCATTGCCATGGTATCAAATCGGACGGCATGGCAACCGTGATGCCGACCAGCAGGACCAGGTGGTGGCGGATAAACAGCAGCAGGTGGAGGATGGATTTGGAAGGGCGGAGCATCGCGAGCGGGTGTAACTGTTGCTTGATATGTTACTTAGCTAGGAGCTTGATCTATATGAATTAATTGCAATTGAAGAAGCAGATTGACCAGATGGATCCCCTGTAATGGAAGCAATAGCTGACCGCTTGTGCATCCCCATGTGCATCTCAGCCCGCCAACTGGCGTGTCGGAGAGCTCCGATGTTATCTATGATTGGCTGGCAGCCCCGCTGGCCCGGTCAGATGACAAGCACTGTGTCATCCCTATCTCAACTGTTGCTTCTTCTGCTCTCTCCTTGCATGGTTATTTTCCTTTCTTATTCACTCTGTTCCATTCTCATTCATTCATTGACAGTTTTTAAATATCTTGTCGATCCCCCCTCGTTCGTGGTTGTGCCATTGACTCCCTCACCGCCGATCCCAAAGGACAGCTTCCAGCTTTAAGCTTCCCCTCACGATGACTACCCGCTATCGTGTTGAATGTAAGTTGAACTGTCCTTCCTTTCAGATACCATTGACTCAACTAATTACCCTCTCAGATGCTCTCAAGGTAGGCAGTCATCTCTGCTGCCAGTTCATGCTAACTTGCTCAGTCTCACCGTCGAGACCAATTGGTATTCCCCCATTCCCAGTAGCAATTAGACGTGGATAGCTAACAAGTTCCTAGATTGAATGGATCAAAGTACGACTCCTGCCACCTTTAATTCAAATACCTCAATACTGAACTATGTAGGGCCTTCTGGCCGTCCCCTTTGTGCTGCACTCGCAGCCCACCGCCGTCTACAAGGAACACAGTGAGAACCTGATCGCCGTAGCGGCCGACACGCACCAGCGCTATGCGGAGATCTTCCGCGACGTGGAGATGCTCATCCGCGACCACAGTAGCTTTCCCCTTCTTTCTTTATACATGGACAATCACAGCTGACAATCACAGTAACCCACCAAGGAGACGATGCCCCAGGGAAATCCAAGCTCAAACTCCTAGTCCCCACCGTAGGCACCTTCTTCACCCCCTTATACCTAGTCGACGCCTTCCGCCACCAAGACGCCCAACGCTTCATCAGCCGACGACGCTTCGTGGCCCCTTCTTTCAACGACATCCGTCTCATCCTCAACTCAGCCCAACTCCTCGGCCTGGCCCGCACCACCGGTGTCGACCTCGTCACCTTCGACGGAGATGTCACGCTCTACGACGACGGCGCCTGTCTCACCGACGACAATCCCGTGATTCTGCGCATCATGCGCCTCCTCCTGCAAGGACAGAAAGTCGGCATCGTCACGGCAGCGGGCTACACCGACGCCGCGAAGTACTACGAGCGCCTCAAGGGGTTGCTCGATGCGATGTACGAGTCAACCGAAATGACAGATGCCCAGCGCGCCGGACTGGTCGTCATGGGCGGAGAAAGTAACTTTCTCTTCCGCTATGACCATGCCTCGCCATCTAAGTTGAGTTATGTGCCGCGTGAAGAATGGCTATTGGAGGAGATGAAGACGTGGCAGGAGGGGGATATCACGCAGCTGTTGGATATCGCCGAGTCATCATTGCGCGCGTGTGCGAGTAATTTGAATCTCCCGGTCGCGGTGTTGCGCAAGGATCGCGCGGTCGGGGTATATCCTACGGAGAGAGGGCGGATTAGTCGCGAGCAGTTGGAGGAGACGGTGTTGGTGGTACAGAATACTGTCGAGCGGTCGGAGGTGGGAGCTAGATTGCCCTTTTGTGCTTTTAACGGTATACTTTTCCCCTCTACTCTTTATGTAGGTGATGGTTATGCTGACGCCTATTTAGGCGGCAATGATGTGTTTGTGGATATTGGTGACAAGTCATGGGGTGTGCGCGCGTGTCAGCGCTACTTTGGGGGCATTGAGCCGGCGAGGACACTGCATGTTGGCGATCAGTTCTTGTCGGCGGGAGCGAATGATTTCAAGGTATCCCTATTCCTTATAATTTGAATACTATACTGGATGCTAATAATGACAGGCCCGACTGGCATCGACGACAGCGTGGATCGCAAGTCCCGCCGAGACAGTGCAACTCCTGGACGAGCTGCAAGGGATATAATCAGGGTATTTATTAATTCAGTAGTTACTTAAGATGATGTGAGAGTAAGAAAATAGTAGTTAATCTTACTGCTCCATCGGCACCATACCAATAGTTAGTTGAGTTGTGCAGATCGGCACGGCGCTTATCAAGCAGCGGGAATGTCTGACTAACTTTCCACAGTATAAGAATCCACTAGCAGTAGCCACTACTACTTTAATCTACTTTAATCCTAAGTATTTATTTACATCTCTCTTCTTCTATCCACCACCACCATCACCACCACACCAACTACCTAATTAATCC
This sequence comes from Aspergillus costaricaensis CBS 115574, assembly GCF_003184835.1. Taxonomy (NCBI): domain Eukaryota; kingdom Fungi; phylum Ascomycota; class Eurotiomycetes; order Eurotiales; family Aspergillaceae; genus Aspergillus; species Aspergillus costaricensis. Next base: position 169,379 of record NW_020291848.1, read on the forward strand.
GGTATACCACAACCCACAATGACCAATCCCGAAACTACATCAACAATAACAATCCCCATCATCGGCGCCTCCATCACCGGCCTCACCACCGCCCACTCCCTCCTCTCGCACTTCACCACATCCAACAATATTACCAACAACAAGGGCCCAAAAATTAAAATCCTCCTCATCAACCCCACCCCAACCTTCTACTGGGCCATCGCGGCCCCGCGCATCCTCACCAAACCAAGTGCTTTCACAGAGTCACAATACCTCATCCCGATCGCGGATGGATTCACAAAATACTCCCCGGATGTCTTCGAATTCATCCTAGGGAGAGCAACCTCTCTCGATTTCGATAAAAAGTTACTGCAAGTTGAGGAAGTCACCGACACTGAGAGTAATAAGTCACTGAGAGAAATCAAATACGATTACTTGGTCATCGCGTCGGGGAGTACACCATCTGCTTCGTCAACGGAAACATTATTCCCCGGTGAGGATGGGGAGAAGGAAATATACCCCTTCAAACTATCCCCCACATCTACCACCACCATCACGGAGGCGATTAAATCTGCCCAGACCACCATCTCCACCGCGAAAAGAATCACAGTCATTGGTGCTGGCCCTATTGGTGTGGAAATAGCGGGTGAATTGGGTGATCTCATCACCCCCTCTTCCTCTTCTTCCTCCGAAGGAGAATCGAGGAAAGAAATAACCCTCATCTCCTCCACACCACGCATTCTCCCCACATTAAAACCCTCCGCCAGCGAAACAGCCACATCTCTCCTCACTAATAAAGGCGTGCGAGTCCTCACTGATCAGAAAGTCATTTCTGTCTCTTCTAAAGAACAGGGGGGTTATGAACTCAAGCTTAATAACGGGGAGACGCTCGAGACAGATATCTACATCCCGACTATCGGAGTCCTGCCTAATAGTTCTTATATTCCCCCGGAAGTACTCGATGAGCGTGGCTGGGTGAGGGTTGATGAGGAGTTGAAGGTGGAGGGTGTGGAGGGGGTGTATGCGGCGGGGGATATTACCACTCATAAGCAGAAGTTGTCGTTTAAGGCGGATGAGATGGCTGGGGTGGTGGTGGGGAATTTGGTGGATGATATTGGTAATATTAATGGTGTTGGGAAGGGGGGTAAGGGGAGGGGATGGTGGAGATGTGGTGGTGGTGGGAGGAAGACGTATGATGAAGGTAACGATGTGATGATGGTGGTTCCTGTGGGAACTTCTGGCGGTACAGGGCAGGCGTTTGGGTGGGTGTTGGTGAGTTTTATGGTGTGGTTGGCCAAGGGGAGGGATTATTTTATTTGGAAGGCTAAGGGGTATGTGTTTAAATAGACTACCTTTACTGTGTACTGCCATCATGTTATTGTACTGTACTTAATTCGGTATGCTCATAACCTTTCATCATCATAGCCTGACTCTATGTCTAGGCGTTTATCGCTGCTTTCTGCGCTAAACATTCTCGTAGCAACTCCACGTCGCATTGTTCACACTCGCCCGACCAGACAGAATGTTCACGGTGTCCTGCAGCTCCAGCCAGAACTCCGTCTTGGGCCGGCGGCGAGCCCAATCCGTCTCGGTCGCTTCCAGTCCGTTCGCTCCGCCCATCGGCGAGAACAACACCTGCGAGCCCTTGATGCCAATGACCGATGCAGACAGCTCATCGGCCGCAATCTCATCCGCAGACTTGCCTGCATAGCTCTCCAGGTGCAGCATACACTTGGTGGCCATCCGCAGCGCCCGGATACGGTCCATCGGCGACGGCTTGCCACCCTGCTGGAAGTGTCCCGGTACCGCCGCACGGCTCTCAAAGCGTCCCTTGGCCTCCTCCTTGATCATGTCGGCCACCACCTGCGTCGTGTACGTGCTAGACGCGCACTCGTTGCGCAGGATGATCTTACCCGCGCGGTTCGCTCCCTTATCGCGTGCAAAGTTGTCACGCAGGAAGTCAATGTCGCGGGCCAGCATTTTAATGTCGATGCCCTCCTCGGGAATGTACACGGCCACCGCGCCCACGGACAGACCAGCCGTCGTGGCGATGTAACCCGATTTGCCACCCTGCGTCTCGATGACGAACACACGGCGACGAGAAGACGAGGCCGACTGGCGGATGGCATCGCAGAAGTCGATGAGTGTGTTAAGGCAGGTGTCGCTACCCAGCGAGTATTCTGTGCCCGGCACGTTGTTGGAAATAGTTGCCGGCAGCACGGTCATGGGGATCTTGAACTCGGGGTACTTCTCGCGCGCCTGACGAAGCTGGCTGACGGCGGTGAATGCCTCAAATCCACCCACCACGAACAGCGCGTCAAAGCCAAACTTCTTGAAGCTCTTGGCTGTCGTCGCGAGGTCATCGCCGGGCAGACCACGGTTGGTACCGATATCCGAACCACCCTCGTTGACCCAGCTGTCCGATTCCTGCCACGCCACCTCGCGCACGGAGCAGATCGGAGTGTCGTCATAGTGCCGGCAAAGACCAGGGAAACCGTTGTGAATAGCCAGGGGGGTGTGGCCGCGAGTCAGGCAGTAGGCAACGGCCGCACGAGTAGCCTGGTTCATACCACCGGCGGGGGCGCCAACGTGGATAATACCGATGCGCATTCTCTGCGAGCTGTTAGCTCAGTACCCAACGATTTCCAATGTGACATACCTTGTTCTCTGGGAGGAGCAGCTTCGGGTGGTCGGGCGTGGAGGTGTTAATGTATGAATAGTGGTACTCCTTGAATTCCGAATCGCGGAGGGCCATAGCTTCGGCGAACTCCTTGTTCTGGATGTGCTTGGTGACCGTCTTGGTGTGCTGCACGGCGTCCATCAACGGCATGCGCAGGATCTTGTTCTCGCGGATGGTGATGACCGGGGACGGGGCCCCGGGCTGCATGTCCAGCACCGCGCGGACAGCCTCAACACCCTGCAACGTGGACAGCCAGCGGTCGTAGGCACAGGCAGCACCACCTCTCTGAGTGTGACCCAGCACAGTCACACGAGTATCCAGGTTCAACCGCTCCGTCAGGATATCCTTAATCTTCGAGCTCGAAATCTTGTTGAGATGGCGATCCTGGGCACCTTCGGCCACGATAACGATCGTCCTGCGCTTTCCACGCTCCTTTCTGTTCTGCAGGGAGTTAGCGATGTCTCTGAGAGCTCTTCACGAGTCTCTGATCAACCCACCTTGGTGATGATAGCACACATGTCATCCTCCCATCCGTCCTTGGGCGGCATTTCAGGCACGAACAGCCAGTCGGCACCGGTACTGATAGCGGACATCAAGGCCAGCCAACCGCAGTGACGACCCATGACCTCAATGACGAATCCACGCTGGTGGGAAAAGGCAGTATCGAAGACATCGTCGACGGCGTCACAAATGCGAGTGAGGGAGGAGTAGCAACCGATGGTAGCGTCGGTGCCGGACATGTCGTTATCGATCGAACCCACCAATCCGACGATGTTCAGAATCTGGTATGGCTTGACCTGCTCTTCGGTCAATTCGCCCGTCTCGACCAATTCCTTCAACAGACCGGGCCACTCGGAACGGAACAGGTCGGCACCAGTCAAACTGCCATCACCACCACAGACGACGAGGGCGTCAATGCCACGGAGGACCATGTTCTTGGCAGCGCGCAGACGACCGGGGCGCTCACGGAAGGTCATGCAGCGGGCGGAACCGATCAAGGTACCACCGCGGGACAACCAGCCGCGGACATCCTCCCAGTGAAGCTGACGGATCATGTCGCCGCCATTGACGAGACCCTCGTAACCTTCGTAGACGGCGAAGGCCTCACAATCGGAGTGGATGGCCATCCGGACGACAGCCCGGACGACACCGTTCATACCGGGAGCATCGCCACCAGAGGTCAAGACACCGATACGGCGTCTCTTGGGCGGTTGCACGGGAGCTTGGGTGGGAGCCATCGTGCGATGGGATTATGTGGGGGGAGGGTGTTCAGCAATTGTTCGGGAAGAGCAACAGCTGAACAAGAAAGGTTTTTTTAGAAAACAAAAGCTGGAGAAGAAAGAATGGAGTAATGGAGAGAAGAGGAGAGGCAAAGAGATAACTAACTTGGTGTTTGAAAGGGTGGGGGAGAAGAGCAGCGCAGGTGCCGGTGAGAAAAAGCGGGTGTGGGCAACCAGTACGTCACTGACTCCGGCCGTCACTGCCCCGCTATACAAATACCTTTATTATTTGTTCCTTTTGTAACAAAAGTAAACTGACTGCCCACCACGGGGGAGGAAAATTCCCTGGTCTGCAGGTGAATGGGCTAGATTCTCGTCGAATGCCGATCGGGCGGATGACCTTGCTGCAGGCTGCAATGGGGAGATGCTACTCCAGTAATAATAATATTTAATAGCAAGGAATGTTCTTCCTCCGGCCATTTCCTCTTTCGGTCTGCAAAAGCACACCTGATGTCACCGCCTCTGCTGGATTGGGACTAGTGCGGGACAATTCACGTGATGGATGGGTTAGGGCCCGTGCTGCACGTGATAGCCATAAACGCTAGTCCCAAACAAGTAGACACGCCCCTAATCCCTGGTCGCTGATTGAACGATGCTACCAGCTATACAGTACTTACCTGGAGTTGTTAAGGAGACAGGTGGCATGATAAAGACTCCTTTTGCTTCTTTCATCTCACCTCACTACCCCTGCAACGTGTTGAGTGCATGATATCTGGACATTTACTCAAGCATGATGTTACGCTGAAGTACTTCTTCCACTGCCGGACCCCTGTGGTCCACCCCCAATGCCCGGTTTGGCGGTGGAGATATGACAACATAGTCACCTCCAGCTACAAAGTACCGCTGTACGGAGTACTGAATGCAATCATATACTGTGTACTGTTTCTTATCTATCGCCTGTACCTTCGAACCCGGGGCACGATGATTCATAGGCTGGATGCTGCTACACACTCGACAGTGGCACTATTCCGCCGGGACCGTGGTGCAACACTGGTGACACGATTCGTACACAGGAAGTGGCGCGGTTTATCTCTACCCCTGTTCAAACAGCATCCCAGTACAACCACTTCATCTTTCAACGAAATTCCCAGGTTCAATGAAAGTCTGGACTATCACAAGATCCATGGCGCCACCATGTACACCAGACACGAAGCCTTCGCTAGTACTAGGCAAACACCCTGCTAGCTGACACCCGTCCACGTTAACCTGCCATCAATGCTCGGAGACGAAGACACGCAATTCAACCTACTAAAAATTTCACTAATAACCAGATGCCCATATTCCCACTTCTTGCTGAACCCCCATGTCCCTGTTACTATCATGTGTACATCTCCTCTGACATCGCATGAACCACTCAACCTTTCCATCCCCCTCTTATACCCTCTTCACCCAGCATCTTTCAACGAGCAAGCCCGGCTAGCTCAATCGGTAGAGCGTGAGACTCTTAATCTCAAGGCTGCGGGTTCGAGCCCCGCGTTGGGCTTTACTTTTTGCTTTTGAAGGTTTTTACCTCTCACGGTGTGGTTCGTGATGGGGAAGCATACAAATTTTTCTTTCTGGATCCGAAGCTGTAGTGGGCCCACCAGACCCACCTCAGACAAATTGGCCAATAATATGGGTCGCTTAGCAGTTCCTCCAAAAGTGCTCCGTAGGAAGTACAATTTACGTACTGTTTCGATATTCTCACACTTATGAGGTGAATATTTGACTATCTGTTTCTGTGTATAATAGTGGTCATCGTGGATGATCTCGGCACATAATTAGACTATGTTAAGTAGTTTATTGAATGCCGTGGTGGGACTGAACTTCAATCATAGGATATGATGGTCCTGGCTATGACCCAACTACTACTACCCGATAAATATATAATCGACAGTACTAACACTGGAATATTCATACATACATTCAACAGCCACTATCACATAGTATTTCAATCCCACTTACTTATTTCCTCTTCATAATCAGCTACACTGCATGCCAATCACACTCACCGCACCCCGTCTCCTCTCTCGCCAACTTATTTATATCTCCCCCCCTCGGCGCAAACTTCACCCCCCTCGACAGCTTCGACGCCAAATACAACCAACCCACCGCATTCCCAACCGTGGTATTCGCATCAGACAGTCTCCTAAACCCTGATTTTCCCTTATCCCGAGACACCTCATCAACACTAAAAATCCTCAAAATACATCGAGCAATTCCCTCCTCATCCCCCTTGTCGACCAAGATAGCATTCTCCGATTCATCCACAAAAGGAAACAGCTCGGCTTCCCGAACAGCAACCACCGGTGTCCCCTTCTGAATAGCTGCAAGAAGCATCTCAGGGATCCCATGCAATGTGGATAGCTGAACGAGTACTCTTGCGTTCGTGAGTAGGGCGTTCCACATTTGATCGACGGCTCCGATGGGGACGATGCAGACGGATGCAGATAGAGTCTCGCTGCTGTCGATTTGGGACATTGCTGCGTCGTAGAAAACGGTACTTTCGGGGGTTCGGAATGGGCCGCGGTGGCAGATTAGGAGCTTGGGGACTTGGCGGCTTGGATGCTCTTTGGTGTAGATGTCGCAGAACTTTTGGTATGCGTGGAGAAGGCAGAGTGTTCCGTCTCCGGGTCGAAATTGGGATAGGTGGAGGATGTATTGCTCTAACGCATGGGAGTTTAGTATGGCTAAAGGGCCGGGTTTAGGGATCTTACCCTCTGGATAGCGTATGATGGTCATCTGAAGCGTTCGACATAACGAGCTGAATTCACGACCGTAGAAGCCGACGTCCCAATCAGTTAGGGACTTGTTTTGACCATCGAGTCTATACTGCATCAGCATGCCTGCAAGTCATAGAAGGGTGGAGACAGTACTGGTCAACAGAGAATGACATATAACCAACATTCTCCTCTGGCATTATACGCGGCGCAAGCTCCTTAGGGAGTAGCGACACCACCAAGTCCACGTGGGTTAGCCGTGTTCGGATGAAGTCCCACGCTCGGGACTGCGGGCTATTGGGATCATTCAGTGACTCTCCCTGGGGCTGGAGACTGCTCTCAAAAATGACTGGCCGCCCGGGATCTTGTTGCTTGGACAGGAGAGCCAATGTTAAGAGCGGCGCACTGTCAATAATCACTACGTCGACGCCTCCCTCCGCACGAGGCCTGAGGGGCCCATTCTCGCACAACCAGTATCTCCTGGCGTTGGAGTATGCAAAGTCGAGGATCAGTAGCTCATCGTTGATGGTGATATCTGACAGCGGATCACCTAGTCCTTCCAGGGTGTCCTGCATTTTTCGAATGAGGGGAATCATTCCTGGACGTGGCTTCGGCACAAACCTGTAAGAACGATGTAAGAATCACAATTAACCGGCTCCAGGATATAAGACTCATACCATCTAACATGAACCCCAACGCTCTCGGTAAACCTTGACAAGGCATGTCTGGTCGGAACATCAGGCTTGCCTTGACAGGTCATACTGAAGAAAGCGACCTTCACCTCCCTTTCCCTCAGGTCCTGGGCAAAATATTGAGCCAAAGACCATGTGGCAGGATCGACTGTTTTCTCGTAGTCTTCCGCACTAGCAAGATGTACATGGTAACCTCTGTCAACATCCACTGAACCGTCAAAATTTATATGATTATGTAGCACATGGCCAATGCCAAAAGAACTATACGAGTCAGCATTTAGCCCTCACCATCAAGGCATACTAACCGAATGCACTTCCGCACCATTGAATCTGCTCGCTCGTCGAGCTCCTTCTTATGCCACCCGGCAAACGTTGTCAGCTCGCCCTGGTCATTATGCTGTCTTTCACGGTCCTTATGGTCCAAAACCAACGGGACAATGTCGAGTTCGCTCCATAGTCGCGAGCATAGTGACGGACATCTATAGACAAGAGACTGATGCAGAGCAGCGCTAACTATCTTTTCAGCATGCTTTTCCCTGTACCTTTTCAGCTCCGTGATGATGGTGTCGGTTGGATAGTCTGAAACATTTGGACGCGGAGCATGCCAAGTACACACGAGAAAGTCGACCAGATCGGTCAGGTTCCGGATAGCAATTGCAACTCTTCCGCTGGAATTATCGCTGATGAGCTCTGTAATTCCAGCGTATATGACCTAGTAGTTTCCTTCATCAGCAACTCAATGTCATGTCTAGAAAGCAATGTTTCATCCTACATTTAGTGGTCTTCCTGACCAGGACTCTGCGTCGAAATGTGAGCTAATGGAACTCATTTCTTATGATAATTGGAACCCTATAATGATTATTTTAATCATGACCGATCATACTCACCATGTAAAATAAACAGATCATAACGCTCTTATACCCTCTACTATACGTGCTTTTGCCTTCCGGATTGCTTTCCGTACAAACCCTACTTGGGCTGTTGTTGCCGAACGCCGGGCCTGGAGCGGGGAAACTTTCGGCGTCCCAGAGGAACAAAGACGCCCCCTCTCGCTTGACGCACAAATGACATCTATCAGTATTTCTTCTAAGTGCATTGTGCCCATCGTATGACAAGGAGTACAACATACAGTAGCCAGACATCTCGCTTGGAAGGAACAGTCGCGTATTATCCGGCCGACGGCGGCATCAACTCGGAAGGTAAGTGTTGGTTCGGCCGAGTAGGACCTCCATACATTCCTTGCAACTATCAAGAAGCTGATGATGGAACGAAGTATGCTACTTAGATCTATACTTTCATATAGCGAGAGAATCATCCTTCACACTAGTGAGTGAATATGGTTGTAGCAGTCCGTTATAATTCCTCGACATTAAAATGAGCTATATCCAAAAATCAACAAGGCCACGGAGAAATGAGCAGGCCTTTCCCAGGGCAGCTACGAATGGCCTGAATCTCCAGATGGTGTCGAAGGAATCATACAGACTTTATTACTAACCAGTGTGCCTGCTCTTTCAGTCACTGACAAGCCTCTACGTCCTGTGTTGCCTGACATAGCACACAATCGGGCGATTGAAGACTGGCCTTGTCGTTCTTTGTGACAATGAAGCAACTTTGTTATCAGATTTCTCACCAGAATAGCACAACCCTCACATGAATGGGTTCAGTCAGACCCTATGATTTGTCCGTGTGCTCTACATGTGATTTTGCTGGTGCAATTAAATCATGCCACTTGCGGAATACATTATGTGGATCATACTTCCTCTTCAGCTTCTGTAATCGAGGCAGGTTAGGACCGAACAGTTTCTCGGCACTAATGTCATGTCCTGCAGACATTAGCAAGAGAGCTCTTTATGCACAGCTTTATCATAGCTACTTACCGGCAAGATTGGGACAGGCAACACCATGATCATCAGGAATGCCTGGCTGCGTTTCCAATATTTTGGAGATAATGTTCCGCTGAAGAGCATGCATCTTCCCATCCAGCTCAGAGTCATGCCAACTTAATAAGAGCTTGGCGCTGTAATAAGACCCTCGATTGGCACACGCGGTTTCTTCAACAGGAATCTCCACAGTTTTTTTGTATGGTAAAATATCGAACATCAACACGCTGTCTTCCATACGAGGGTACGCATTCATAGCCTCAGCGAGCTGAATGTAAAGATCTTGCAAAAGGCTTGTCTCGAGCGGTCGCATGATGTTTGCACCACTGATGCTTTTGCGGCCTTCTGGCACCGTGTCGACATTAGCGAATGAATTCATCTCTACATACGTCCTCATGCCAGTATGGTTGGTCAGAGGGCTCATCAGAGGGTTCTGATATAGGATGGGGCCAAAAAATATTCCGCCTTGATACGCAGACCCGTCGTAGAAAACCACGGCCCGCAATACCATTTGCTTTTCGACTCGTGAATATGCGAATCCAAAGTAGAAGCCACTGTTCGGATCCTGACGTCTATCGAACTCGTTCGCAAAATCGACAAGCATTGGTAGCCTATCCACATCGTACTCTATCACCCCTCCGAAAAACTCGTCTCGGACTTTATGGGCACGGAATACAAACTCAGTAGCAATGCCAAATGCTTGTCCTGCTCCGCGCATCGCCCAGAATAGGTCCTGGTTATTCTCGTTTGATGCTTCAACAATGGTGCCATCGGCCAGGACCACCTTGACACCCACCAGCTGGTCTGAAATCAGACCGTACTGCCCTGTTAGCCATCCGGAGCCACCTCCTAATGTTGAGCCGCCCACCCCAGCGTGGCTGGTCATGGCGCCTACCACAGCTAGCCCGTAAGGAGCAGTTGAATCATTGACCATATCCCAGGTCGCGCCTCCCTGGACGCACACCGTCTCAGAGGCAGGGTCTGTCAAGACCTTGCGCATCTTAGCTAAGCTGATTACCACACCCCCATGCGAAGAAGATGCCCCAGTGGTGGAGTGTCCACCAGCCTCGACCACGAAGTCGATGTGGTTCTTCCGGCAGAAGCGGACCACCTCAGCAACCTCTGCTGTGCTTGCTACGCGTACAACGGCACCCTGCGCTTGGTCAGAACAGTATTCAAGCGATCCGGAGGAGAGAGAAAGTAGTCACATACAGCTTCTTTTTCGCAGGTGTCACTCCATCGGCGAATGCTTGTCGCATAATCATCGCACCCGATACAGATAACCTCAGCTCTGGTTCCTTGCAATTGCCTCCTCAGTTCTAGCGCACGGGCATATGACAGGAAAGGCATGACTGAGAAATTGGTTACACGAACTCGGTTGGTTCACCGTGGAAATCATCAAATCGACAAGAGATTTGTAGCCCCGACCATACAGCAGGAGATGGGAACCGACTTATCTGCATATTCTGTCAAGTGCCAACAGACGGTCGCTGTTTCGCTGGTAGATGAGAAGACCTACATAGGTGACATGGAAACGTCTCCAAGCTGGCCACTAGGACGTTCAAATCTTCTACGGTCGTGCAAGGTATCAACTGCTTGACGCAAATCATACGATTTGACGGCTTTTTCATGCCGCACCCCCGACGTTCCATTAGACGTGGCTGATTCCGCCATGGATGGCTCTGCCTAGATCACGAACTGCACAACTTAAAGTTTCCCCAACCACGGGCCCTTCCCACACGTGGAGTGATCTGCTAGATAGCTCTCCTGGGCTGACGAAAATGGAAGACGCCTTCCGGCCAATAGTCATAAATACCATCCTTTGGGTGCACCGATTATGCTGTTTGTACTCCGGTTTCTCGTGATACTGCATCCCATCTCATGACAGTCGGTTCATCGTGATGATATCATGACACTGTGGCTTCTGAGCACTCCAAAGTATTGCAACCACTTCCCACTGAAATCCAAACCTGCTCAGTACATAGTCTACGATTGTACAGGTTACTCTCACACAGTTAGTTAGTTTACTTGTATCTTTTTATAACATCGAACAACAACGACTGAAGATAAGAAGTAATCAATATTTTCAAGATGAACCGCGGAAACGGATTGAAGCGGGACCCAAAAACCACGCAGGCCTGGCTCATAGGCAGTGGAATATCATCACTGGCCGGTGCAGTCCACCTCATTCACGATGCGGGTGTTCCTGCAGCCAATATCCATATCCTTGACGTGCACTCCCACGCAGGTGGCGGCATCAAAAGTTGCGGCGACGCAGAGAACGGTTACGTTCTGTACACTGGAAGCCTGCCTTACTTCCATGATCGATGTGTAGAGCACCTTCTTTCCCTTGTTCCCAGCACCGATAATCCAAAGCAGTCACTCCTTGATAGCATTAAGGAGTTGGACCGGGCAACCTCTCCCAAAAGGGCAGCGCCAACACGTCTCATAAAACATGGAGATAAAGGTCCAGAATGCCTCCACTCCAAGAATCTCCAGATTGGACCGAAGTACCGAATGGAACTGATCAAATTAATGCTTGAAAATGAGCGTATGCTCGGAGAGAAAGCCATACAGGACGTCTTCGATGAAGCATTTTTCAAGACTAACTTCTGGACGCTATGGTCTACTACGTAGGTTGATACTGCGATTTCTCACTGTTACAAAGCTGATGGTATACAGCTTCGCTATGCAGCCATGGCACAGCCTGGCAGAGTTCAGAAGATGTCTATGTAAACATCTGGCAGAAATCGAACGCCTGAATGACGTGAAGGCTTTGGATCGAACCAAGTATACAATCTACGAGTCAGTTGTTATGCCAATCGAATCATATCTGAAATCACAGGGAGTCGACTTCCACTTCAACGCAAAGGTCACGAGCCTGCAAATGAACCCGAAAGAGGCCCAGACTACCGTCTCCGGAATCACCCTCAAAGATAACGGCGAACAGAAGACCATCGACGTGAGGCCCGAGGACCTTGTCATGGTTACCCTTGGATCAACAACTTCTGCAACTGAGAGGGGATCAAACGACAAGGCCCCGAATCCTGTACCCCAGCATAGCAAAGAGTTCCTGGATGATGACTGGGGCCTTTGGATCGACCTGATGCAGGCCTCTACGGATTATGGAAACCCGTTCAACTTCCACAACAACGTTGACCAGTCGACTCTGGAGTCTTTCACGGTTACCCTCCGCAAGAGCGACTTTATGGATCGCTACGAGAAACTAACCAACAACAAACCTGGCACGGGGGCTCTGCTTTCCTTCTCAGACAGCAACTGGGGCCTGAGTATCAGCGTTCCGCGTCAGCCCGTGTGCTCTGACCAGCCCTCCTCCGTCGATGTATTCTGGGGCTATGGATTACACCCTGAGAAGACTGGAAACTTTGTCCATAAGCCCATGTGTCATTGCTCCGGCAAGGAGATTTTAACAGAGGTGCTATCCCAGCTAGGAATGCCAGTGGATGACATACTCCCGGACTCGATCACAAAGCCTGTTCTGATGCCCATGGCCACGGCACCACTGATGCCCCGTCGTCATGACTTCCGCCCTGAAGTCATGCCTTCCGAGAGCAAGAACTTGGCCTTGGTGGGACAGTACGTTGAGATTCAGGAGGATACGACTTTGAGTATGGAGTATAGCGTGCGCGGCGCTCAGATGGCCGTGTTCTCGGCTATGAAACTGAACAAGCATCCTCCTAAAATTGAAAGGCACCTTTTGTTATCTGTTTTTGATTTGCTCGGAGGTGCTTAGTCGATACCATCAAAATTAGGATCAGTGAAGTACTTCTCTATCGCTGTAGTGCTTCATCATTACTGCGAACTCTGTACCCAAGCAAACTGTATTATGTCTGTCATTGCAAATATCGCTCAATATCCCATGCTCCTACTTAATGTGACATAACACCAGACTGACCAAATACCAATCCCATTACCAATCAAACCCCTCCCTTTCTACCATTTATCATCCTCATCCCACACCTCCTCCGCAAATGAACACCTCCCAGCCCTACACCCCTCACATAGATCCCTATTATGCGGCTTGGTCCTCTTCCTCTCATCATACACAGGCCTCTCCACATCAACCCCATACCACTTCTTCATGCGATACGCGATCCTCTCCGCATAGCTATCTTCATCCAAAAACGGCCGACTGAGCGAATTACACTTCTTACAGCGCTGATGATACACCCGTGCATTGTACTCGTCGTCTGTGTACAGCCGGATCGTGATGGCGATCTTCTTGCTCGTCCACCCGGTTGACGTGCACGAGTCATTCGAGCAAACGAACCGGCCCATGATGTTCGTGTCGTATTCTTTTTTGCTGCTGCTGGCGTCGTCGAAGGGGTGGAAGGTTAGCGAGGTAATTGGGAGGGAGGAGCTCAGGTGGTTGAGGACGTCGCTGTGAAGGGCTGGGTACATGGACCAGCGGTTGCGGGGGAGGTTGGATTTGGGGTTGGATCTGGATTTTCGGGAGGGCATGTTGGATAGGTGTAGCTTTTGGTGAGTGTGTGGAGGTGATGGCTGCTGACGGGATTCTTGAAGGGGATATCCAGGTTGATTGTATGTATTGGCAGGCTCAGGCAGAAGCGGGGTGAATTGGGTAGTTGTGAGAAGGCATGGAATGTGCTTGAATCGCATGGGTGTTCCACCTATAGGCATCTCTCTCCGGCTGTAGTACCGGGGTAGCTAGGTTTCGCATATGATTGGCTTGATCATAGTATTTTTTCGTCCAATTTAGATGAATAATACCATGTGACTGTATAGGACAGTGATGTATAACATATGGCAGGCGTTACTGTTCACATAATCACATATTAGGTATACTGAAGCATCTTAGGATAGTATACTATCTCCATTGAGTTGGCTCTCGCCGATGACACTGTCACCGGTTATGCCTTGTGGAGAGTGGCCTGAGCAATGTTTAGATAATAAGAGCTATCAGTCTTGCCCATACCACGGCAAGTTCTATGCAAATAAAGCTGGTGATGTGCATGAAGCAATTGAGACCCTAAAGTGAAATATATCCAATGGCACTATATCCCATAAGGGTTTCTTCCTGAGGCATAAGCATAGACCCACCATCCACATCAGTCCATATCCGGACTAGCCCCTAGCTACAGAGCAGTCACGTGCCTCCGATCAGCAATGCGATCATCCGTCACCATCACTCCATTATCAAACAACAATACACCTTCAACTCAACCTGCCCTCCGGCAGCGGACCACAACCATGGCCGACTCCTTCAGCCTCCCTCTGCGCCCGCTCACGGAGAAGCCCGATCGCCCCGACACCCTCCCAATCGAGATCGCTCAAATCAACGCCCGATGGGGATCCTTCCGCGACGTGAACGAGGAGACACTGCTTGCCAAGATCGAAGAGGACAAGAACAGGGACCCATGGGAAGAGGAAGATGAGGAAGATAAACCTGCCGAGGATGTGGACTCGACCGAGCGTCTGGAAACATTGTACAAGCGGCGGGCCGAGATCTTGCAGTTCGCTATGTAAGTAGGTGTCTGCTGTTGACAATAAGTGGGCAATGGAGCTAATTGGTTTGCTGCGAGTGAAGGCAGGCGCATATGGAAGCTCTGTTCGCTTTGGATTTTGTTTCGCTTTTGCTTTCGAAGCACACCCCTCGTCAGGCGGAGACTTCTATGTCGACGTTCTTGAAGCAGGTTGCGCCGCTGGGGTCCTTGAATGCGGAGATCGTGGAGCCGCCGCCGAAGTCGGAAGCCGCTGTGCAGGATGTTAAGACCGTTTCGCGGGGCTGGAGGGCGCAGAACTTCAATGCTGCTGCGAATAAATTGCTCAATTCGGCGACGCGGTTGGAAGAAGAGGTCACTTCGGAGACGAAGTACTGGGGTGAGGTGCTGGCGGTTAAGGAGAAGGGATGGAAGGTCTGCAGGTTGCCTCGCGAGAGAACTGCGCTGGGAGTACAATATGGGTTTCTGGAAGGTAGGATTGTTACATGCTTTTGCTGGTTTGATGCTGACGGTTTCTATAGCTACGCCTATATTCCGCGACCGGGGTCTTGCTGCTCTACGGAGGGCTGATAATGGAAGCTTAATACTGGATAAGGGACTGGCGCCGCAGAAGACGAGGACGGTTCGAGTGCGTGTGAAACACCGCGGCCAAATTACGGGATGCTCGAAGATGCCGGATCCGATCCCCGATGCGGCTTCGGTTGAGCGCACGATCTTGCAAGCACGCGACACAGTGTACGAGGAGGAGCTATTCCACGAACTGATGCGCGAAGCACGTATCATGGGTAGTCATGGTGTAACGACTCGGCAAAACTTGGTCCGTGTACCGATCTCCGAAGAGCAAGAAATCTTGCTAGATCTGGTAGATGCCGACCGTGAAACGCCCGACGAAGACAAGATCGAGTCGACTGAACACGACGTCCTTGCCAATGGGCTTTCACACTCTATTAGGATTCTGCTCGCGTATGCACACCGTCAGAACCTGCGACGCAGAACCCAACCACCGCCTCCGCTCTCCCAGAAACGTCGACATACCCCCGAGTATCAGCTCTTGCGCCCCGTCATGGCGTATCTCCAACACAGCTCGCACGTCAGATGGCTGGAGTCCTTCATGAATGATATCTACCGGGTTCTCCGCGCGGCAGGAGTCGCGCGTGATTTCCACTCCCTGCCTTTTGCGTCTGTCAGCCTCCCGAAGGTGCAGGCTGTCCCGAAGGTAGAGAGTCTGGTGCAACAGTTCCTGATGCCCTTCGAATCGACATTTTCCGGCCATTTGATCACCCCTCAGAGCTCTTTCCGCGTGAAAATCCGTACCAATCCCGTATCACCGCCTTTTGGCACCCACTACGACATTTCCATAGACCTTCCTCACCATCCCGAAGTGCAGCCTCCCGGTCGGATTGGGTTGCAGAATGAAGCAGCCGCAGCTCTCATGCATTTCGTGAAGCTGGACATCGTGTCGGCCATCGCGCTTCAAGGCTCGAAGACGGCTAAAAACACTAAGAAAGAGGGCGCCGAGGGAGATAAGCAATTGACCTGGGAGGCGGCATACCCACACCACGGTGAACTGCTGGCATTGTCGAATACTGGCCAAAGTAAGAAGCTGACGATTAGCTTGTCACGGGAGGAATTGAAGGTGGAAACATTTCCGCTTCGAGGGCTTGAAGGGTTTGGCCGATCCGGCGCCACCAAGGCACCGAGTTTACATTCCCAGACATGGACATCGGACCAGACAGCTTCTAAGCCTGGCTTGATGGAGTTTGTGGCTGAGGTGTCACGGGAGCAGTCATAAGCAGCTGCCGTCCCGTATGCTGAGCACGTAGGAATATCCCTCAAGATAGAATCGGAGCATGTGTGGCGAACTCCTGGATAGATAGGTGTTTTATGTATTGATACCCATGACAAAATATTCCAATAACTGGCATAAATATGTGAATGGTCCAAACTTCTCCACGAAACTTACCTGCCTGTAAATAGCCTGGATGACCGCCTAAGGGATTCGCAGGCGCGGGACGACGGGATGCTTTCACGTGGTGCATTAGTCTGAACCCATATGCATTGTTCCGGTCATTAGTCCGCAGCCACATACACTCTCCCATCCTCCTTATCAGCGTTATGGAGACATTCACCCAGTCTCATATAACTCTGTTCTTTCTTACTTCCAGATGGCATCGCTCTTGAGGTTGGTCAGAAACTCTTTTCACAGGGCTCCATCCCGTCCCCTGTGTTTCCCGACCAGCGGATGGGACACAATCCCTGCGGCGGAGATACTTGACGAAGAGCGATTCGATGGATTCAAGAAGGGGCAATATTATCCCGTGAATATCGGTGATGTTTTTGCTTCCAAATACCAAGTCATTGGCAAGCTGGGATTTGGCGTCACTTCAACTGCATGGCTTGCCCGAGATCTCGAGTAAGTCTTATCTACCGAGCAGTTCTGATCTGTCTACCAAGACATGGAACATTAATACAGCCAGGGGCCATCGATATGTGACCTTGAAAGTTTACACTCGGGATGAAGACAACGCAGAAGAGTTCCGAATCTATAATCACCTCAAAGAGCACAAGTCATCCCACCCTGGCTATGCGCACGTGAGGACAGCTCTTGATCTATTCACCATTCCTCGCAATGGCGGCGATCATCACTGTCTCGTCCAGCAGCCCATGTGGGAGAGCTTTCGTCATCTACTTTATCGAAATCCCACACATCGCTTTACCGAAGATTTGCTCAAAGCCGGTCTCATGCAGATTTTCCTTGCACTAGACTACCTGCACACTGAATGCAAGCTTGTCCATACAGGTACACCAGCCCTGTTATTAACAAGATGAATAACTGATGGCTGAAAAAGATATCAAGAGCGATAACATTCTGCAAGAAATTGCAGACAGCTCAATCCTCGAAGCCTTCACCAAAGCTGAAATGGACAGCCCCTCACCCCGTAAATTCGTTAATAGCGCACCAATATATGCTTCGCGTCGTTTTGAATTACCCAAAGTCTTTGGACGCGCAGTCTTGAGTGACTTTGGATCTGCAGTACGAGGTGATGAGAAACAAGATCACGATGCCCAGCCGAATGTGTACAGATCGCCGGAGGTGATGTTGATGACTGAGTGGAGCTATCCCGTTGATATTTGGAATGTGGGTGTTATGGTATGCTATGTTCTCCTTACTTACCATTGTTGTCGTGCGGGTACTAACACGAATTGACTAGATTTGGGATCTATTCGAGGGCAAGCATATGTTCTATGGAAATGACCCCGACGGGAAAGGGTACTCTACCCGTGCGCATCTGGCAGAGGTGATCGGTCTCATAGGACCTCCCCCGTCATGTATGCTCAAGCGTGGAAAACGAAGTCATGAATTCTTTACTGAAGACGGTATGTCACAATTGCTTACTTTAAGTTGCCAAACATGAAAGACTCACTGAAGACCGAGCAGGGAAATGGAAACAATGCATAGCCATACAGCAGACAGGGGGGCTAGAGGCGTCAGAACAGTTTCTCGAAGGCAGAAATAAGGAGATGTTTCTGGATTTCATGAGAGAATGCTCGAGTGGCGTCCAGAAGATAGAAAGACGGCAAAGGAGCTTCTCAAAGATCCCTGGCTAAATGAACAGATAGAGTAATGTACACTTTGTGTCAGATGGGGGAAATATCAACCCTGAAACAACCCGACAGTGCCGACACACCCGAACACTAGCGTTTCACCTCCTTATCAACCTGATAAGAGCATCACCACTACTATTTATATTTCCGCAATAGCCGATAGATTGATCCAGATTACCTCGGAAGTATATCCCTTGGATATCTGTATATTAATCCCTCATCCTCATCCCTTTTCGCCTATCATGTCCATACAGACGGAATGTGTATATGCCTCAACGATGGTGCAACATGTCTGTGCTCTGATAGTATTGACGAATGGGATGTGCCGGACGCAGAGATTATGCGCTGTAGGGTCAGTGTCATGGGTATAGATCGATCCATATCATGCAATCTAGATCATCTGGTGATAGATGATGGATGGAAAGGGGACGGGTATACGGCATGCTTACTTGGCAGTATCCCCGTCTAAAGGGAGGAAAGGTATGTAGCACTCTGTATGAGAAGTCAATAAATATTTAGTTCATTCCTCGTAGTCAGTCTTTTGCTACATACTACCAAGGCATCAACTACAATCCACCTATACCAACTTCCAACTTTAACCTCCATACTACTACATTCTACTAGCAACCATGGCCGTCACAGGTACATCCTCCTCCCTCCCTCCCTCCATCAACCCCTCACCTCTCACTAACCAACCACCCAACCAACCCCACAGACCTCACACCCCAAACTCCCAAAAAAGAAGGGGATACATACACCAAAGCCCTAACCCTCAACCACCTCTGGGCCGCAAAAACCACCCTCCAGAACCCCTCCCTGTTCCCTACGCTCGCGCGCGCCCAACACCCTCAAATTCTCTGGATAGGATGTTCCGATTCACGGTGTCCGGAAACAACCCTCCTCGATCTAAATCCAGGCGACGTCTTCGTGCATCGCAATATCGCCAATGTGGTGAATAGCCAGGATGTGAATTGCGCTGCGGTGGTGGAATATGCGGTGTGTCATTTACGGGTTAAGCATGTTGTGGTGTGTGGACATACGTGTTGTGGGGGGGTTGGGGCTGTTCTTGCTAGTTCTTCTTCCCAAGAGGGGAAGGGGGATGAGAGTGTACTGGATGCGTGGTTGAGGCCGGTGAAGAGGGTTAGGGATAGGTTTGCGAGTGAGTTGGGGGGAATACATGGGGAGTATGAGAGGGGGGTCAGATTGGTGGAGTTGAATGTGTTGGAGGGGGTGAGGGTGTTGAAGGGGATGGGGGTTGTGAAGGGAGCGGTGGAGAGGGGGGAGGTGCAGGTTCATGGGGTGGTTTATGATGTGGGTTGTGGGGTGGTGAGGGAGTTGGAAGTGGAATAGAGTAGGGTGTTGTTTGTAAGTGGGTAGATGTTAAGTTGTACTTTATTGTATATTATGGGGTGGTATAGATTTCACGGTTGCATTAGAAATTTAGTGGGAGAAGTGAGAAGTTCAAGATACTAGCAGAATCCGATGATATCATGATAAAGCCAGTTTACTGCCTGCTGATTGTCTAAATGAGGCTGATTATACTATCTGTGTATATGATGCGATTACTTGCTCGCTGTGTCTAACTGGATTTTCAAAGTCGTATTTGGGGTACAGGAATAGTATGATGCCATTCGACACTATTATATATGATATATATACTAGTATGCACGGTATCAAATAAAATATGAATAAAGCAAGCTTCGCAGAACAATCTCTTGTTGTCAATCAAATTCATGTAGTGTACTTCTTAAGAAGTTACTGCGGAATTGGAGATAGTAACAATAGTAGTAGCAAATATATAGCAGTTCGCGGTGGTGCCACCCCACAAACTACCCCTAGTACCATACAGGCTAATCAAGGACAAGAAGACTACAGAACAAGCGAAGAATAATCTAATTGACCACGTTGTGCAAACCTGATCGTATGATCTATCTCATTCCCGAGTGATAATAAATTGTTGTCTGACTCGCGCATATATTGCGTCCCCCACTGCAGCCGTTAAGGCTTGGCGTTGCTTAGCCCAGCAATAAATTAAAATTCTTACCCTCCTTCTGTGAGCCCACTCATGCTTGTAATTTAATTAAATCTCTATATGTGACTTTTTTGTAGTATTTATAGTTATTAACATAAAGGAAATTTATGCAAAGAATGTAGTATAAGATACCCCAACTCCAACCATCCAACCAACCAACCTCCCAATGCTAATCATACGCCACAATAACCTGCCGACTAACAAGAATATCCGTGTCGCCCGGAGGAGTTCCGCCCGCAAGAATCTGCTTCTGACTATCTCCATCGCTCATCTGACTAGGTCGTCGCGTATGGTCGGGCATCGAGGTAGTGGTGATATTGTTGGTGTGCTTTCCCTGCTCAGCCAGCTCGTAATTGCGAGAATACATGTTTGCCGGTCCCGTGCGCTGAGAGCTGTAGTATCCCCGGGAGTTGTATCGGTTGTTCGACGATGTCTTGCGGTCGCGGAGGACGCGGAACAGTGGGCGCAGTGTCGCGACGTTGCCGACGATCATTCCCAGGGCGTTTTCGGCGAATCCCCAAATTACCACGTTGGTGACGCTGTAGAGGTAGTTGGATTGGCTGGTGAGGGCGACGGTGTATTTGAGACGGACGCAGGCGGACATAGAGGCGCTGTTGAGACCATTAGTTAGTTTATGCTCACCAGGGCGTAAATGAATAAGAAATTGTACTTACAAGACACCCAGACCCATTAGGCCGACAATCGAGATCTTGGTGTTGCGGTTCAGTTGGACATTCCATAGGAGAGGTACAGGCCTGCTTCAGTTAGTGGTATTCGATAATAGCTGGAAGTGGTCGTACATGAAAGCCGTCACCCAGTCAGTGAGAATGTTAACAGCCGTGCAGGCGTAGTAGACATCGGCCAACACGTAAGATGGTTGGCAGTGTCCTCCCTTGGCGAGTAGTGAGGTATCCCAGGCCGCCCTGTAAAGTCAACATCGGTTGTTACGCTCAGATAGGTCGGGTGTCGTACTCAACAGGGATGCAGTTGATTAAAATAAAGATTAATGCGATGATATTCATCAGCACAAAGACAACAATCACCACGTATTGCACGTAGAGGTAAGCTTTGCGACCCTCGGCCACTCGGATCAACATCCAGCTGATACTGAGCTTAATGGGAATAATGGCAGAACAGTAACCGACTTCGAAAATGAGGAAAAACTGAAGAGTCAGTCCTATGTAGCTGATCTTATTCGCAAACTTCCTACCTTCTGTCCTTCTCCTTGGTATTTGACATTCTGTGGCTCTGCCAATACAGAATCACGAATACCAATGCCATTGAAAGCACCACCAAGACATCCAGCTACCAGCACGGCGAATGGAACCTTGGAAAATTAGCCACCAGTAAGACCTGTAAGGCTCTAAACCCACCAATGCAGCCGTCATGATCCAATCCTCCACACTCCATGACTTCCTGGTCACTCTGCAGTAAACCCGCAGGCCATAAGTCAATAATGCCAGCGTCGTCAACATAATGACACTACCCGCCAGTGAAGGCGCTGCACCACCGTAGATGGCCATGGCGTCACGATTGAAAGCAGAGTCAATATCAGCCTTGTGGTGCAGACAAGGACATGGGTGTCAGACATAAATTTGAGGCAACATGGGGGAGTGGACATGAGTGGGGAGTTAATACGGTTATGTTAAGTCGCCGCCATCATGGCAGCTGCGGTGAAATTCCTGCTAGTACCTGGTCTAACACTCTTTAGGGATATCGTCGAGCACGCCGAGACAACTATGGCTCGTGGCACGGAGTCGCCATCTCTTCCACTTCGGTAGCCGGGAATACGAGAGCCCCCCTTTGCTATCTAAACCTTAAGTGATCGCCCGTTTGGCTTGACAAACGGAGCCCATCTAACTGTATTCATGCGTCCCCACAGTTGCGCTAACGTCCGACAGGCTAAAGTCGATGCCCTGACTCGCTGGTGCGAGGCAAAGGTTTTCCCGAAGAGTGGACCAGGACTGCCAACAGCATGCGTACCCTCGGATGACACACCGCTGTCGCCATGATCTGCCAATCTAGAACTCCTGGAAACGGAGAGGGTCGAACATTCTGCGACCCTCATTTGGCCGCAGGAGAGGAACGGGGAAATTACTGATAGCGATTGTCCTGGAGTGGTCTCCGGCGTCTTGGCGGCTTCTAAGCGAGATGTCCACTCCACGTTCATTTGAGCATTACTGCGTGGAGGTCGTATTTGCCAAAGAGGCTAAGAGTCCAGCTATTCTGACTATTGAATTGGCAACATAACCTGGGATAAAGAAAGCGCTTCCCAAGAGAAAATTGATGGGGAGATGGAATTGCCGATAATCGCCGGGAACCCTAAAGGTAGTCCCCGCAATTGCATGTCTGACGCACTAAAGCAACAAAAACTGGGTCTCCCCAACCGGATGGAAGGAATTGATTAGGAAACGACGAGCGCTGCAGGGAGAAAGCATGACTCGTCGGGCAACTGCTAGCTTGCAACACAGTAGGACAGACTCGCAATCAATTCCCTACATCCAGTTAGAGAGGAAACGCCTGTCCCGTCCAAACGCCAACAGGGAATTCCGATTGCCCTCATCCCCACTGCTTGCGACCGAGCGCCAATCAAGGAATTCTTACCGATTGGTATGGAGGTGGACTGGAAAGCTGCCAAGGCATCCAATTCTGGGTCGATGACTTACGCAGACAAACAAATAAATAGACTTCTTACCTCTCCATCCGTCCCAAGAGAAGAGTCGGGGAACCCGAGCTGTCGGCTCCCATCTGCGCGGGATTGAAAATTGACATCCTCTCTTTGGCTAATTGCCCGATGGAAGAAACTAACCCACTGCTAGTTATCCTTGGATCATAGATAACCAGTGGATGGCGGCTAATTTCCTGCAGGGGCACCTACTAGTCCATCAGTAGGGCGTTCAGGGGCTGCTGTGTGCGTGTGTTTGGGACGGGAGTCACAACTGGCGGGGGAACCGGAGAGTGCGCGACCCGAACTCGACCCATGGGACGTCTGTCCCAGGGAAATTGCGTGAAGAGCTTTATTTCTCGTGCCGGTCGTCTATGGGCAGGATTCCATATGCTACATGCTGCATGCTGCTATGTTGCTACCAAGCTTTGTGCTTCCTGGCGGCGCAGAGCACGAGCCAAAAAAAAAAAAAAAAAAAAAAAAAAACTGCGTCTGTGGTGAGCTGGTTAGACGTGGATTTTCCCTTTCTCTGATCCTAAATAGTCGATTTGTACGGAGTTCAGCATCTACATCTTCCCGGGCCGCGGCTATTGATCCGTTGATCGACAGGCATCACACTCTCGAGTCGGGGTCGATTGGCGTGGATGTATCTTGAAGCTATATATAGAACTTGACGGCTGAAGGAGGAATAGGGGTAACTAAGCAATCGGAATCTTCTCCCCGGAGTTGCCTCCACACAAGTTAAGGCGATATTGTCCGAGTCAAAGGGGGATTAGGTATCACGGAACCGCATTCGACGATCCCTGGATGAGTGGTGTTGGGTTTTGCTGTCGGTGGATGGAATCCGTCGTCACGTTTCCACTTCGCAGTATCTACGCAGTAGGAGAATGTCCGGCCTGCCGGCAGTTATACTACAGAATGTCAAGTTTGATCCAGACATCCACACTATTGGGCGAGTCATTAAAACAGTTGTGATAAAAATGTGAAGGTGACAGAAATTGATGTGATGGTTGGTTTTTGCCCGATGGCCACTAAGGGCAGCATGTAACGCGACGCGAGTCGCGACCGGATAACCCTCTCCACTAATAAGTTGAACGTTGACACCACATCCTCCTCTATCTCGGCACCCACCACCCCAGCTCATGCAAGTAACAGAGGCAATATGAGTTCATGTTCGGATGAATTGCTCGAAGATGATGGCAACCTTGACCTCAAGCAAGAACTCTTGTTCACCTTGGACACCATCCAATCTTCCGGATCCTTCTTAGCCGGGGAAACTTCGCTGGGCCTTACCTTGCCTGGCCTGGACATTCCAGGCGTGGGCAATATTCGACTTCCCATCTCAGCCGATGATGCAAAAGCCATCATCCAGTGTTGCGATCGCAGTCCCTACGGGAAAGGTTCCGAAACCCTGGTCGACGAATCCGTCCGCAAAACATGGCAGCTCGACCCTGGCCAGTTCTCCCTTCAAAATCCCCACTGGCAACAGCAAATCGGTATTCTGGTGAAAGACGCCGTCACCGGCCTGGGCCTGACTGCTCAATCGGAGAAGGTCAAGGCGGAGTTATACAAGCTACTGATTTACGAAGAAGGCGCATTCTTCCTCCCACACCAAGATTCTGAGAAGGCCGATGGCATGTTTGCTACATTAGTAGTATGCCTTCCTTCGAAGCACGAAGGCGGAGATCTCATTGTATCCCACCGTGGTACCAAGATCAAATGGCGAAGTGCGCTATTCTCAGAGTTTAGCTTTTCCTGGGCTGCTTGGTATGCGGACGTTATCCATGAGGTGAAGCCGGTCATCTCTGGATATAGAGTGGCTCTAGTGTACAATCTGATCCATCGCCCGTCGCTTGGGGCTAGGATGCCCATTGTCCAGACAGACAAACTGGCCCTTCTCTTAGGATTCTGGGCTTCTCGCATTGACGAACAGATTCACCCCGGCCACCCAGCTTGGGATCGTTATGTCGATCACTGCTGCCCACCAGCACTCGTCTACGCTCTCGAGCATCAGTATACTAGTGCCGAGCTCAGCTTTGATCGACTGAAAGGAGTTGACCAAGCTCGTTTTGCACAACTGCAACATGCGTGCCAGAGGTTTGAGTTCGACATATACTTAGCCAATATTGAGAAGACCGAATCTGGCGCAGCTGAGGAACCATTCGATAGCTGTCATCGGAAGCCTTACTATGAGATAGACGTGACGGAGACCAATCTAGAGTTCTTAAAGGTAGTGGATGCGCTCGGAACTGTTGTCGCAGAGCATCTGCCATTTCACGAGGATTTGCTTATCCAAGACGGGTTCTTTTTTAATCGAGACCCGAATGATGAAGAATATCAAGGCTTTACAGGAAATGCGGGTGCCCAGGCCACTCATTTTTATCGAGCGACAGTAAGTCAAGCTTTCGGTTTCCACATTTGATGTATTCTGTGTATGTTCGATCCTCATAATGTCATAGGGCGCCATAATCGTTCCGAAGGCTTTTCGCTTTTCGTTCATACTCCACCGGTTGAAGAACTCCGCAGATAATGGTGAAGAACTTCTAATTGAGTGCTACCGTTCCGTCTCAGAATGTCTTGATGAAGGTTTTACGGAGTGGGATCTGGCCGAGGCCTGCAAAATAACCTTACAAAAGGAGTGGCTGCCATCCGAGATGATTGACAAGGTCATGCAGATAGCCATTGACGTTGATGACGTGACTCTACTTTGCCAAGCCGTTGAATCTCTTCACGGCACTGTTTCGCCCTCTCAGATTACTAACATCGCGAATGTCATGGCGAAACATGGACTCGAAGCTGTCCGCGAAGCGTATGTTCACCTATACCATGTACCGCGTGTGCGTCCTGACACTTTCTAGGGTGGACCATGTCTTTCAGGTCCAACGCCGTTCTCCCATGATCTATAATTTGATTTCTGAG
The DNA here is from genome assembly GCF_003184835.1 of Aspergillus costaricaensis CBS 115574. NCBI lineage: Eukaryota > Fungi > Ascomycota > Eurotiomycetes > Eurotiales > Aspergillaceae > Aspergillus > Aspergillus costaricensis. The sequence goes on from NW_020291848.1 coordinate 195,294, forward strand.
CGATACGCCTGGCTAGATAGCTTGGTCCGGGAATATTGTGCAGTCTGCGAGGAACAAGGCCGAGAGATATCGCCCGACGTGCTCAATTGGGACATCACTACTGTCAGCAAATTACTTTCCATTCATTTTGGGGACACGGGTCGTGATGGCTACAGATTTGCGGTGTTACTGACCACTTTGCCCCGGGAGAAGTTATTCGCAAGGTAGATAGACGCCTACTGGTTCCTGAGCTATCACGCTAACGAAACTAGAATCCACCCTTTCCTGGAGACTAAGATTGAGGACAGCGCTTTTCTTGCCTCGTTCTTTGTCTCGGCCTATGAATTCTCACATACTGATAATATCGATAAAAGTGTGGTCGATGCAATACTCAAAGTTCTTTTCCCGCAATTTGCCCGCGCTTTCCATATTGAACGCGAGCATACCTTTCATCCCGTCACTTCATATGGCGCCTACTCCCGGAAACATGCCTTGACTTTCAGCGTTAAACCGGATACGGTTGTAAAAGTGCTCCGGATAAGTGATATCAAGGACATTGACACCACGGCATTATTCGATACCCTCACGGAGTTTGCGCTAAATCTGCAAGGAAACGACATGAATCGTGTTTTCTCCGACTTCCTGTTGCCAGTAGTAAAAGATATTTGCGACAACGTCATCACGTCCCGGAGCCCTTCCACCGCTAATCAACGACGTTTTTATAAACACGTTCTGAACAAATATGTGGTTGACTATGTCCAGTCTCCTCCTCTCGTGCCACCCGACTACAAGCTCAAGACACGTCTAGACTGCCGCTGTCATATCTGTTCTGAGCTTAAGCTAGGGAATTTCATCGAAGATCCCGCGAAAAAGGCCACAGATGTTTTCATGGCTAATTTCGACAAGAAACACTTTGATCGCCACCTTGACGACGCTTATTTCACTAAAACTCTTATCGGACCTCCCCGTTCGGGCATGCTGCGAATAGGAAAAACGGATGCGTTGATGGCAGTTTCCCACTTACACGCATGGAACAAACGAGCTGTTGAGGCAAAGGCTCAGCTGGAACAGTTGAAACTGTATAGCTCTCTGAGAGAACTTCTGGGAGATAGTTACTATTCCTTAATGAATCACCCCAATCTTGAACTTCCTGATGGTCATCCTGCGGGTATACCAGTTGAGGTTCTGGATGATTATCCTGTGCTAGGGAGCGTGGTTCCCAGTAAGCGTCGTCAAGAGTGGTGATCTACACCTCCCCTGAATATGTGGCAAATATGGGCAGAGGTATTTTGAATCTGTTTGCTTTGTGTATCTTCTATAATACCCTATGTCATTTAATTTGATGCTATATTTCTACCACCAGATAGGCAATGAACATGCGAAACCATGCAGCTGCTGCATGTGCTAACCTTTTACATACAACCTGCGTTGGTCTTTCTAGAGCAGCGCTACAAAAACAAGTCCTGTTTACCAACATATATATTCCGCCAGAAATAATCACATCACCTCACCGCGCCACGGCATACTTCATCCATAGCGGATCATTAAGCAGCCTCTCCAAACATCCATCCGCCACCCCAACAAGAACCTCCATCCCTCCCTCGCGCGGATTCGGCAACACCACCTGCAAACCATTGATCACCCCGACATGCGGCGCCCGCACCGACTCAATATGTCCTCCCAGCAACGTACCCCAATCCAGATTATACAATGCAAAGTCAACCCATGAAGTCAACATGCAATTAAACCCTGGTAGATCAACCAGTGAGGCAGGAAATATCTTCCTAATATCGTCAAGCTGCTCAATCAAGGAAATCACGTCGTCCGTGTGCTGGCTGCTCACTCGGTGCAATGCCTTCCGGATCAAGACAGCTAGATCGGCCAAGCGGGCGGAGGTCAGCATTTTGCGCACGGGCATCGATACACCGATGTATTCGAGGAAGCAGCCAAGCGTGTTCGGGTGGACTGGAGGATCAGTCCGTAATCGGCCGTTCAGGGCGATGTTGAAGAATGACTCTTGATCCTGGTTGACACTATCTAGGGTTTCTAGCGGCCACTGGACGGCCATCACCGTTCGCCACAGCAACGCGGACAGAGCATCGTTGGTCGATATCCACGGAACGTCTGTTGGTTCCGAGGCGTTCTTGGGAGATGCTTCCTTCTTCAAGGCGGCCAGAGCCTCCGGAGAGAAATAGAAAACTTGAGCCCGGTGGTTCTTGGCCAACATCTTCGGCGGCAGGCCTTCGGGCGGCTTGAACGGAAGGACGACGTATTCGGGGTGGTCTTCTATTCGGCCTGGATTACGCCCTGAGGAGCGCATGACTTTCTCACGGTCTGTGAAAATGGCTGGTGGAAGCACGACAGGATCGGTTATTTTCAGCCCCTGTGCGCGACGGCATTCCTCTGCCCAGATCTGCATCCATGTTTGAAAGGAGGTACCGTCTCCGGCCATATGCAGGATACACCATGTTAGAATCAGTCCGCCGCGGATGAAGTTAGCTTGGACGAGCGAGATGGGTAGGTGCTCTCCCGGGTCTGTTGGCCAGATGTCACGACGGCACAATGTGTCGGCGTCGAAAGCGTCCACGGGAAAGTGTCGGGCTTTGAGTTTGGCATAGCTTGGAATTGTTTCTTGCGTTCGTAGGTCCTCAACTAGGATTGTCTCTTCTGCATTGGGCCCTAGCATCTGCAGCTTCATTACACTGTCCTGTCTGGCGGTCGGGTCGGGGATGGCCTTGCAGGCTAGAATGGGGAGGCGCTGGGCTGCGCCGTCGTAGCCTGCTTTCAGGGCTCTGGACACATCTTGCAGCACGTAATTCTCGCCTAGGGGAAAGGTGAACACGTATCGCATGTAGCCTCGGGGGCCGATAAGTTCGAGCGGAGTGAAGGTTGGCACGTCGGGGGCGATAGAACCCATGGCTGTCTGCTGGGGAGGGGGGCTAAAGATTGTCGGATTGGCAGTAGGCAAGGCTGAGCCGTTCTTCTCTGGACTTTTTATCTGTCGTAGCAAGCAGGTAGTCGGGTTGTACTTGCCCCGCTGGTTTATCTAGGAGTACAGCCTAGGGGGGCATGGTTCGATTTGCATGGAGTACTAGTAGTGAGATGAACAGAATTAGCCGTGCTCACCGCTACCTCCTCCAGGTTGTCATGATCATGACTACTATAGCTGCTTATGCTAATATGGCACATTATCCCTTTTCAGTAACTGGCAACCATCCTCCGGCTCGATACTACTGCATCGCCTGTTCGCTTGGAGTATCGGTTGAGGCTAAGGGCACGCGAAGGAATCCGCCCCCGGTCGTGTGCCTTTGGGGCCCCACGCCGGCGACTAATTGTCGGTCCCTGTGGCTGCTGTCAGCATTGAACTAAAAAAAGGTGGCTTGTCTTAATATCCGCTTGGAACGGGTTTCATCTCCGTGCCCGTAATGATTGGGTTGTATGTGTGGCCCCCAAGCTAGTCGGCCGATCTTAGGATGCGCCATTCCCGCTGCCAGGATGCTCAGCCGTCCGGAGGGGCCATTCCTGCTCGCCTTTATACCACTGCTTTCTGGTTTAATGAACCTGCTTGTGAGTTTTTTCTGTCGCTGCTGTTGTTGTGTTGTTACGGTCGGCGGACCATTATGGTCGTGGATCCTGCCATTGTCGCTATATTTGGCGAGCCTCCGGATGATATTGATTTGTCGGATAGTAGGGTTCAGCAGGATAATGCGGTCGTGATTTTTATTCTCTGCTTGGCTGTCATTTCGGTTGTCTTGCGCTTTGTTGCCAGGCATGTTCTGCGCAATTCTCTCATGACGGATGATTGGGTCATTATTCTTGCATTGGTGCGGTGACTTGTATCCTACATGAGATCGTTTCGGGAAGGCTAAGCTAATTCTACTTTGTATAGGTGTTTATCTGCACGACATCTGGTCTGAGTATCTCCGGTAAGGTCTACTTAGCTACTGCAAGCTTTTGCTTTGCAACGATTGAGACTAACAAGAACAGGAGGTTTCTTCGGTGCCGGCAAACATGTCTGGGCTATCAGCGTCACCAAGCTGATGACACTATTCAAGGTTAGCAGCACCACGCATAGCACTGTAGCCCGCGCACTGACATTTCAGATCCTCTACATCTACGTCATGATATATTCCGCCGTATGCGCCGCCTCCAAAGTCTCGATCCTCTTCTTCTACCGCCGCGTCTTCATGGCCTCCCACGCAGACCTTTCTCTGCGCATCGGCATTTACCTCGGCTTCTTCCTCACTCTATCCTACCCGATCATCATCTGCGTGACAATGGCCACGGCATGTAAACCCGCCTCTTACTTCTGGGAACAGTTTGGGGGTGCAAGTGGCACATGCATTGACACCGATACCTTCTTCTTAGCGCTGGGGATAATCAACATGCTCAACGATATCGTCGTCTTGTTGATTCCTTTCCCGCAGATCGCTAAACTACAGATGAATCGTCGCAAGAAGGTGGCTATTAGCGGTATCCTGGCCGTAGGCAGTTTGTAAGTCACCTCTCCTCTATACCCTTTTATACACGGTTGCACAGGGCTAACATTGGCTTGTAGTGCCTGCGTCGCCAGCATCGTCCGCATCTACTCCGTCGACGAATTCACCAAACGCAACGACGTCACCTGGACCCTCGGTCCCGTCTTCATCTGGTCGACCATCGAACCGGGGCTCTCCATCGTCTGCGCTTGCTTGCCTCATCTCGCCCCGTTGGTCCGGTTAGCGCATATCAAGCTCTCCTCGAGCCAGGATAGCAAGCCAACACATCCGAGTACACCGTGGCGGTCTCGGAGCGGCATCGCCAATGGGGGTGGCACGCCTTCAGCGGGTCGACGTGTGCATAGTGTCTTGTCGACCAAGTATACGTTTGATGGGCAGGATGATGAAGAGATCGGACTCACAAATCATGTTACGACGAGTACGAGTCTACGGAAACCGCACTCGATGGAGTCGGCAGAAAGGGAGGGTGCGAGTACGGCTGACCAGTCGATCATGGTGCATTCGAGTTTTGAGCAGTCTGTTTCGAATAAGTAGAGGTTTATACCGTTTAATTTGATATCACACTATCAATGAGGCTAACACATCTCTACTTTCCACCTCACTTCCTCCGAACAGCTACTCATTCCTAGCCAAAATATCATCCACACTCTCAACCTTCACCACCTCCTCCCTCTCCATCGCCCTCTTCACCGCATCAACCACCACCAACGCCCTCAATCCCTCAACAGCATCACACCCGGGCGCCTCCCTCCCCTCTAAAACCTGCACAAAATGCTCCAACTGCAAATCAAACGGCACTCCCTCATCAACCGCAAACTCCTCCACTTGCAACTTCTGACTCCACCCCTTCTCCCCTTCCACCCCATCATAACTCCACCTCTTCAAATCCGGCACACTCAACGATCCCCGACTACCCAAAACCCGATAGAATCCTCCTCCCTCACCACCTACCTTCGGAATAATGGGATTCTCACCCGTCCCGGCCTCGAAATTCCACGGCGACGGCGCACAATCACTCACCACGAAGGTACCCACCACCCCACTGGCAAATCGGAATGTGATCGCCGCGCCTTCTTCCGCCGTGTGGTCTGCATTACCATCTGGACCTCCGCGCTGGGGCAGGGTTTTCTCTGCGTAGACGCGCGTGATAGGACCGAATAGGTAATGCAGGAGATCCACGTCGTGGATGAGGTTGATGCTTAATACGCCGCCTTTGGTCTTGTCGCTTCTCCATGAGGTAGCGCCGGTGAAGTAGGATGCTGGCTTGTGGAGAGTCCATAGGCCTGATAGAGCGAGGATGGGGCCCAGAGATCCGGACTCGAGAATTTCCTTTGTTTTGGTGATGTAGGGGTTGAATCTCCGATGATGGCCGATGAGGATCTTCACGTCTGGGTGCTTCTGGTGCGCTTGGAGTAAAGGAAGCGCGGTGGTGATGGTGTCGCTGATGGGCTTCTCGAGTAGGATGTGGATGTTGTGGCTGATGAGTTCGAGAGCCACGGGGACGTGCGTGTGGTTGGGGGTGCAGATTATGGCGGCGTCTGGGTGCGGGATGTTGGGTACAGAAGAGAGGAGGGCTGATAAAGAGGGGAAGTAGAGCGTGTTGAGGGTTTTAGCCACGGATGAAGCGCTTGGAGAGGGGTCGACCAAGGCAAGAAGATTGGTGGAGGGGTTGTTGATGACGGATTGGGCGTGGCGGGGGCCGATGAGGCCGGCGCCGACGATGATAATGTTAATCATGGTATTTACAGGCTTCTGGGTGCAATTGCATGAAGAACGATGGGTTTTGTGCAGGTGAGAAGGGTGTTTTTATATCGGTGAGTCAAGTTGGGATTCCGCGGTGGGTCTGGTCTGGTTTGGTCTGGGGTAAATGCAGTCCCTGACCGGGGAGTGGATCTGGATGCATATGACGCTGCATAGTAATGCGGCTGTGGCTCTGGGGGCAACTTGTGGTGGGAATTATGCCTGACATTGTGCTGGGTAATTGGGGTGGCGTGGGAGGGCCGGAGAAGCGCTTACCCAGTTACATAATGTGTTTTGCCGGTGGGGTGCGGGCATTGATGGACATGGAATCTGTTCCGGCGGTATCTCCGCCGCTCGGAATCTATCCCGTAGACTGCTAGAGCACGAGGGTCTGCACTACGATTAGTGTGTTTGGTGGGGTTTACCCCGCTGGTCTACATTGAAATGGGAAATATATTGTCCCGGTAGTGCGGTAGAGGTGTATGAGTGTTTGATTGTTAAGAAAGATGGAAGATAGATTGCTAGAGCTTGGAAGCGGCATAATAATGGTGTAGTGTACGGCAATGTCCTATTCCGGATACAACACAATGATATCGAGTACAGGTGGGGAGAAACAGATAAGAAAGAAAGAAAGAAAGAGAAGGGAATAACCACGTTGGGCTTCAAGCCTTAGGAAGTGTAGGTGAACGACGTTACTGCCCAGCAGGTGGCCGTTCTCCCATTAGCATGACAACGTCAGGCACATCTGATTGGACGCGTTCAGAGCCTTGATGGGATATCGTCTTCAATCTCACAGTCACCACGTTGGTAACCATTGTCAAGATTGATAAGACATTGTATCCTGATAAAGACTGCTTTGAGTGCTCCCAGTGTTCACAAGCTATTGTTCCAGGTCTCTGCCAGTCCTTCTCGTTTCAAGTACTCGGGTTGGCCTCTGCATAGGCACGCAAGGCGATCGCAAGAAGAATTCCGCCAAGGTTCTCCATGTCGCTTCGATTCAATGTATTCCAGGGACCAAATTCATGCATCTTGAGAAACGGGCGTGGTGATCCAGGTGGCAATGAATTATTGAGATACTGAATATACTTATCATCATACTCTGCGAAGATAAGGTAAATCAGATGACGGTCTTGTGACACGTGAAGACGACTACGGTGGTTAGCGACAGAAATGGCAATCGAAGAAGAAGCTAGACACTTACCGACCCGGCAAATTCAGGACACCAGTAGGATCAGGGTCTGATTTAATCCAAGCGACCATCTGAGCAGCCTCTTGCATACAAATGGGGATCCGCTTCTTTTCCCTCAACATTGGCTTTACTTCGATCAATGCCCGTGCTCTACCACCAGAGCCTCCCTTTAGATAGCCATCCGTTCGTGCCTCATACGATCCATTAGTGAACTCTGCCTTGAAGGACTTGCGGTGCAAGGTCCAGCCACTGGCCTCAGGAAAATGCACGGTCAGAGCATTCAAAAAGTCCACAAGGGCGGTGTTCACAATCTGCTCGTCTTTTGTTTGTGGATACATCGTATTCGTTATCTCAGCTGGTCCTGCAGAGCGGAAGGGTGTCTCTGTCTCTTCACTATTCTCAACATTTTCATTTTCTTCCGGTGTTTTTGGCAATATTCCCGCTGATTTGGTTGGGGTCTGAAGCTGTGCATCTCTCATCTTGCGCTCTAATCTGCTCACATTGCTGCGTGTGCGATGGGCGACAGGGGTGAAGGCCACATCAGATCGGAAATTTTCCTCAAGGGCTCCTGCAGCTTCAGACTGGTACTGTTTAGCTAAAGCAAAAGTTCCCTCGAGGATGGAGCCAGTGGTGAAGCTTTGGCGGTACCTAGCCCAGGACTGGAAGGTTGACAGAAGCTTATCAGCCTTCTGTTTCCACTCCTCTAGGCCAAACACCTTCAGGTTCAGAGGTGCAGTGGAGGGAGGCCTCCAAAGAACTTGTAATAACAGGAATTGCTCATGGCGAATTGTAGATCCAGATGTGAGCGTAGAGTCATGGATACTCGATTTTGAGACCTTGCACACAGCAGCCCATTCATTCCAACTAGCCTCGCTGTGGGGAAGGGTGCGCATAGTAGCCATGACTGCTGTGTAGTGAAGTAATCTTGGTGATGGGAACCCGATGAGACTACCAGCCGTCACATCCGCCCTCACTTATACGGCAAGATCACAAGTGCGCTCAGCTGATTCCAATGAGCGTGCGTTCGCAACTACGCGCCCATTCTTGCGAGATAGCCATTTGCCATGTTCCTCTTGAGTAGCGCTGAAACGTCCTAGCTGGGGCCTGAACAAGATACCCAGTGAAGGACGGAGAATGGGGCGGCTAGAAGGTAGAGCGCCTAGTTATCGCCGTGGTGGGGGTGGATGGGTTCAGTGAGTGCATGGTTACCAGTGCAGAAGGTGCTATGACCGCTTCTGGTTGCCGCTGTCGCTATTTGATTGTGATCTAGGCCCCGATGTAGGCCAAGACCATGTTGGTCCTCCGAGCAATTGGCGGTAGACGTAGGCTAAACGCCCCGGATCATACCCCATAGGACAGGGCACGCGTACCAAAGAGGTGGGGTGCCTTAATGATTAGACATGACTTTCAGGCAACTGGCCAGTCAATCACGACTATCACTAGATATTAATTTAGTATTTATAGAAACGAATGAAAGACATGCACGAAGCAATGATCTTGCCAATCACTACGGGACCAGAAAAATTGGGCGGATTTAGAGATGTAGGTACGAGCTAGATCATTGAGCCGTTTTAGGATGTACCCTATGTTGCGTACTATCAGACAAGATTCGTTGGGGAACCACGCAAACTGAAATCTCTCTACAAGTATTAGTACTTAATAGTAGTTATCAGGATGTAAAACCCTGCGAGTACATCGACTCTTTATAACTATGTAGCAGCCTTGCGGGCTCTGGAGAGTTTACCAGAATCAGTGCAGTTTGATGTTCTCCGACCTTCCCACCACCAGCCCCCAAATGCGCCTCCATAGTAGTACAAGCGCTCGCATGGAATGAATGTATCCAATGGAATCCGAAATGAATGGATTTGCCAGCTCTTGTCTGAACTTCATTATTCCTGGCGCGTAGCTGCAGCCACTGGGATGGGACTTTTTCCCGGGTTCCGGGGCAACTTGCCCAACAGGGTGTGTATGCCTCAGGCATCAACTGTCTCCACCCAGTCCCGCAAGTTTACTTGCCCGTTTTTAAAGTTGCGTTCCCTCTCCGCCCATTTCATCTACCATCTTGATCCCCCTTCCTTTCCGTCTCACCATCACCTCTCAGTAGTCAGTCATCATGTCTGATCAGCTGCTTCTTCTTGAGCGACAAGCTCGTCGACATGCTTTGGTCAAGATTGAGGAACACATCAAGCAAACCCCTAATATGCATGTCGAACCAAGCGATCTGAAGGCGGCTGGTATCCGCCATCTCCCTTTGTCCCTAGAGGGGGGCAGAGACGGGCCATGTTTTTTCAAAGCCTATGAAGAGAACCTCCCCCTCCCAACCGAAGAAGATGCGTTCCTTAAAAACCAGCTAAACCCAGATCATATCATGTGGGACACTCGTGCATTGGAGGTCTTTCTGTTTTACCACTTTCAGGACTGCAGATCCTTTGCATTGCGCGAGTATCCGAACAACCCTCCCTTTGGCGTGTATCGCGAGTAAGCCGCTTCTTGTATATCCTGCTTCCAAATTAGTTTTCTCACTGATTTTCCATTATAGGATTGGGGATTTCAAGTTCGGCCAACTCTTGGAGTGTTTTGGTTTCAATTGGTATGCTGTATCAGTGACTGATTATCCTGAGCAAAACTATCCCCACATGAAGGCCATCGTGGAAAATGAGGTAATTGGTGACAATCGTCTGCTTCGTGGAGAAATCATGACGATCACCGATATTATGAGGGGTCGTCTAAGGTCCAAGACGCTGCGGCCGCACATCGTTGCTCCGGTACAGTCTTCCCCCGACGGATCCCATCCAAGACGTCTACTAATCATACTTTGGTAGATGTTGGTGCTCTCGCTCATGGGCCCCCGTCATGCCCGTGTCCTAGAGGCCGATTTTGATGGAACGATGCTTAATGTCCGTGCTTCGAAGTTGTATGATTTCACGCGGAAGAACACAGATGCCGTGCAGCTGCTGACGCGGTATTGGCTGGGTGGGGCCTGCGGCCAGACCACGATGAAATCCTAAGTTGATATATCTCATTGTGGCGTTTAGGTTTGGCGTTGTATATGAATTGAGACGGAACATGGGCATTGATCACGATAATATGGATTAGCTGACTGGTAACGAGCGTCGTTCTGGCAATGACGTCACATCTACGAGTTAGGTATAATGGGAAAATAACTTTGCATTCATCATGCTCGGGAAATGGAAATGGAAATTTCAAGGGTACATGCACAGAGAGCATTTCTACTAGACATAGGCAATAGTCTAGTAGACTCACTTGACATCACCAGTTCGTTCAAATTATTTCCTGTCCAGCTGCTTGTCACGTGCTGTTTATACCGAATGCGGCAATGCGGAGGAGATGACGATCCGCCGCTCTGATTGGTCAGCATCTGAGAGGGCGAGGAAGGACCTCCAGAGCCTCGGCTATTTTTAGATGATATTTGCACAGTTGATAGATCAGAGATATAGACTGTGAAGTGTCAAGGTGTTTTTCAACTTTCTCGAAAGACTGACCGGGCGGTAACACGTGGATGGCCTGATCCCGTTCTGATTGGCCCACAGGCGGGATGACAGGTGCACCGCCACGGCTCCGGCTCGACTTTTCTTCTCTCCCTGTCTTTCATCGCATCATCGGGCTTCATCCATCGCACACACAAATCGTCAGGATGCGCTGCGCTTCCCCCTTGGGATTCCCGTTGATGTCTTCTCCATTCCAGCTGTGCCCATAATCTTCAATCCGGCCTTCCCCGCCCAGGGATGGAGCCCACCCCGCTGGCTGCAATCATGTCATCTGATTCGACCCCCGACCCCCGGCTGGAGAAGCCCCGGCCGGCAGCGGTCAGTCGCATCAACTTCTTCACCTCCCAGCTAAATACCTCGATTGAGGCCTCCAGTATCGAGGACTTGTGCTCTGTGTATAAGCCCTTTGAGCTCCTTCTGGAGACAGGGGCCCACAGTGGCTTATGGTGGCTTGATATCACGGCTCCAGCGGAAGAAGACATTGAAGCTTTAGCGCGATTCTTCAACCTCCACCCCCTGACTACGGAGGATATTAAAACCCGTGAAACCAGAGAAAAGATCGAGCTTTTCGGTCACTATTACTTTCTCTCTTTGCGACCGCCGCGCCGACTCGAGACGGACACTGGCGTACGCATCGTCTCGCACAACCTCTACGCCGTGGTGTTCCGGGGCGGCGTTCTTAGCTTCAGTTTCGACCCCAGTCTGCACACTAACCATGTGCGACAGCGTATCAAGGAGCACAGCAGTCATCTGCTGTTGACCAGCGATTGGATTTGCTATGCTCTGATGTAAGCCACCACTACTTTACCTCTGTTACGGTGATGTTTACTGACGCTTGACAGCGATGACATTGTTGACGGCTTTGCCCCGTTCATCAGTCGTGTCGAAACTGGTGTTGTAACGGTGGAAGACTCCGTCTCCATCACTCGACCGGACGACATGGGACTAGCCTTGCAGCGTATCTTCAAACTGCGCAAGGAGGTCATGAACATTCGTCAGCCGCTGCACGATAAGATCGACGTCATCCGGTCCTTTGCGCGGCACTGCGATATCTCCGACACCTCGTCATCGCAGGTTGCCCTGTACCTTAGCGACATCTGCGATCACGTCGTTACCATGATTGCCAACCTTGAGCAGGCCGAGCAGATGCTCTCGCGGTTGCAGTCCAAGTACCTCACCCAGGTTCACTTCGATTCCGGACGCATGCGCAACGGTATTGCATCGGCACTCAGCAAGCTAACGGTTCTTGCATCTATTCTCGTGCCGATGCAGTTCATCACGGGTTTATTTGGAATGAATGTCAGAGTGCCAGGGAAGACGCATGATGGGGACAACTCACTCACCTGGTGGTTCAGCATTCTAGGTTTCATCCTCGGACTGACTGTAATATTCGCCTGGGTGGCCAAACGGATCGGACTGCTGGATCGATAACTGCTACACATACATACTATGTTGCATAGAGGCTACATCTTCATCGTACATATTTAATACTATATACCTAATGCTATACTATTTCCTTGGCCGAATCCCCTTATTTACGCCCTAATATCCAGCCCAAGCGCCCGCTGGCTCTCCCGCACCTTATCCATCAACACCGCCATGTCCTTCTCCGTCTCATTCCACTCCCGCTCTACGATCGCCTTGGCCTTCTCACTGCGGGGCACGAACAGCGCCTCAAACGGTTCCGGCGTCGACACAAAAGCTGAATCAAACGCCATATCATCCACCGGGACTGGTTTCCCATCATCTCCCAGCGGCGCCTGGATATCAAACGCCCAAAGAATTCTAGCCATTAGTAGAAACAACGAATTCCTCGCAATGTGCCGACCCGTGCATATCCGCCGCCCATATCCAAAGAAATTGCGAAACCGACCATTTTCCTTCCCAGTCGCCTCGAACCACCTCTCCGGCCGAAATTCCAGCGGATCATCCCACGGCTCATCAGTCAGACACATCGACCAGAACAACGGAATCACCGTCGCCCCCTTTGGAATCCGATATCCCATATAAGTATCATCCTTCCTCGCAGCATGCGGTATCCCACCCGGAACCATTGACCTCCACCGCAACGTCTCATCCACCACCGCCTGCACATACACCAACTTCTCCTGATCATCAAACGTCGGCATTCTATCCTCACCCACCACCTCATCTAACTCCTTCCTTGCGACCGCCACAAACCGCGGATCCGTCCGAATCGCCAACACAAAGATTTTCATCACCGCCCATGTCGTCTCAAACCCCGCATCCACCAAAATCCCCAGATTATACGCCAAATCCATCCGCGGCATCCCCTCCGCATGCTTCGACGCCGAGAACTCCTTCGACCAATTCCACGCCTCACTACTCAACCCCTTCTCCAGATGTCTTGTATGCACACTCGCCTCCAGCCGAAATAACTTCTCCGCCAGCCTCTTCCACGGCGCCACCACCGCCGGCAAGTAATTCAACACCGGAATCGCATCCACAATCCACGTGCCCACTCTCGCCGCGTAGGTAAAGTTCCCCTGAATGGTCCGCATATCGCGCAACTCCTGCCCCTTTGGCGAGAGAAGTCGGAATCCGTATGCCAACGCGAACATCAAACTCCCACTATATCTCTCGAAATGCGCGTCGAAGTCATTCGACCGCAGCAAGTCGAACATGAGCTGCTTACTCTCCAGGTTCTGTATAGGGTGGTATGTATTCGACGCGCGGGGACTAAGCAACGGGGCATCAAGTCGCTGGTGAAGTCGTAACCAGTCGTCGTATTGCCGGATGAGCATGTGCAGGCCCTTGGTGATGTTATTCGCCATGACGAGGTCTGGGCGGTCAGCGTAGATGCTGCCGCGTTTGTCGAGAAGATCGCGTGCGATGGTTGGTGAGGTTATTAGGATGAGGGTTTGGCGCCCGAATTGGGCTGACATTATAGGCCCGTAGGTTTTGCTCCATTGGTCGAAAACTCGCCACGGGAGGGTTTGAGGGGCTTGGTGCAGGTTGCCGATTAGGGGGAGGCGACGTGGGCCGGGGGGGAGGTTGCGGTCGCGTTTGTATTCGTAGAGGAGGCGGAGGGTGAAGAGGGCAAGGAGGGTAAGGAGGATGGTGGGCATTGTTGTGGTATGGATGGATGTACAGGTAGAGGGTGAAAGGTATCAGACTGGAGTGTTGGGCGGGGAGAGGGTCATGCTTATAAGGTGGTACTATTCTTATATACTGGTGCTAAGTATACTCTTCCCCGCTCTGATTACACGAGCAAGGATATTCCATCAACACTACCCAACTCATAAGAGGGTAACAGAAGACTCGGTTACGTTGCAATGACAGCCTTGCATTAGTTTGTGCTTCGGGCGGGTTGAGGAAGGCCCATTATAGTAGTGGGGAAGTCTAATATGGACAGTGGTAGGAGCAATATCGTCACGCTAGCTGTTGGATGGCTACAGTTTGGTGTCACTAAAACGCCCATGCATGCCACCCCCTCCACCAAGACACCTGTGCCGTCTGACGACCCGCTCAGATGCATTAGTGCACTGACGAGGCGTCTGTCACTTGACGCACGGCCGTTGAGGGACAAGGGCTGGCTGGTGAAGAATTGTAATCGGGGTTTATTATTGGTAGGTGGGTGATTTGGGCCGTTCTGGGCTATATGGTGTTCCAAGGCAGGATTGCAGGTTGGTAGTGTTAATGCCTGGTAGTTATGATATATATTTAACTGGTATTATGATTCGGACTAGCGGGACTGTGATTCATATTGCTTGCCAAGAGAACATTCAGATGTTAACGAGCATAGCAATATGTCAATACCTTACAATTAATGGTGAAGAAATGAGCAACAAGACACACGAGGCGCAGAAACAAAATGTTAGACGTAATGGAAAAGCGAATGTGTCTGTCTCACAATAATCCTAACTAAAGTCCATATCCTCCATCAACAACTAAACCTGCTCCATAGACATAGCTGCTCATAGGCGAAGCCAGGAATAGAATCGAGTCGGTGATCTCCTCCACATCGGCTACTCTCCCTATTGGTGTACCTTCGACTTCTTCTTTGAGGACCCCCGAGTCTCCCGCATCAGATATCATTGGCGTATTCACAAACCTGTATACTCTTCAGGAAACTGCAATGGAAGCAGCAAGGAGAGAATTGACATACCCTGGACAAACGGCATTTATGCGGATTCCACGGGGGGCGTAGTACTTGGCATCCTATGCTATTAATCAGCCGAGGTGAATCTTATTAGAGTTGGATAGGTATTGGAACCATTTTTGTAAGCCCCATCACTCCTATAGATTTGCGTAAGCCATGGACAAATTATGTCATGAATAAAATTGAAAAACATACCTTGTTTCGAGGATATATATGCAGGAAAAGGTATACCCGTAGCCGAGGCAGATATGCCTAGCGAGGAGCAGACGTTAACAATAACTCCACGACCACGGCGAGTACCACACGATCTATACATTATCAGAACTGGCACATATACCCATACAGCTATCATCATTTCATACCTCTGAGTAAGCATCTGCTGAAGAAGTGCCCTCTGCGACATCCACAAACCCGTCTGGTTAATATCAACTGTCCGCTGCCAGCCTTTTAGGGATAATTGATGTGTGGGCTTTCCTGGATCACCAACCCCAGCGCAGTTAACTCCAATATCCACGCGACCGAATTTGGTGGCGGCCTCCTGGATCGCATTGTTGACTTGTACTTCGTTCGTCACGTCAACAGATGCTGTTAGCAATTCCACATAGGGAGACGTTTGTTTCAGCGACTCGAAGACTTTTTGAAGACTTGATGGATTATTGTCGACTAACGCTAGCTTGGATATTCCGTTTTGCATGAATTTATGAGCCACGCCGGCTCCGATGCCTGTTTAATTCAGCTTCGCTGGTAGATTCACGTGGTGCTGCTGTCCTACCCGAGCCTGCTCCAGTGATGAAGGCTGTTCCATGAAGAAGTTGAGCCATGATAGTTTGTTTCAGATACCATTGGAAAGAACCATACTTCAGAGTCAAAACTGAAACGGGGATACTGGGGGTATCTGGTAAGACACTAACCTTGCCCATTCATCATTGGTAGACTGGTGCTCACGAAGATCCCTACGCAAGAATGTCATTCAAGGCCTCTAGTGCCTAATGTAAATCGTTAATGTCGTCATAATCCCGCCCTCCTATGAAACAGAGTGGGAATTTTTGTAGTTGCCAGATAACGGCAATCCGAAGAATGGTGTCCATAGGGTAAGTATCGTAAGCTTGTATCATTATTACCAAATTATTGACGGTTATGATGAAGTCCACGAGCTTTTGGAGGTGAAAGACGATAATAGCCGAATATAAATCCAAAGATATATAACTATACCCGGAGTATGTCAGACCATGACAGTATCCCCTTTCTCCCACGGATGCTCTATCTCAATGGAACGAATAAAGGACTCATGCTCTTTACTCCTTGGTGTAATAGAAATCTCAAAAGCTTTGGGGTGGCTGATTACTCCCGGCAGATAATCCACAGTGGGTTCGATCTCCCTTCCATCTTTGACAAGCTTACCACTCCGGAAAGCCTGCAACGACCGCACGACGGTAAGAAAAATGGTAGAGTCAGCAAATCCACGACCGGGACATATTCTACGACCGAATCCAAAAGCAAGATTATGGGGATCATTCTCTGCGTGATGGGTCTCCGTATTCAGAAATCTTTCAGGGTTGAACGTCATCGGGTCTGAGTAGACTTCGGGATCATGTAGAAAAGCCCTAGAGCTCAGATGATAATGGGAAACAAATTGTATATACTAGACAGCTCACCATATATTTGGGACAATTGTTGCATTCTTTGGAATCCGATATCCTTCATATACATCTTCTCTCGTGGAAGCATGTGCAACGCCAAGAGGAGTGACAGGGTTCCACCGGAGGACTTCTTTGATGACTGCGTTGATATATGGTAGGTTTGTGCGGTCTTCTGGTGTTGGGAGGTCAATCCCTACAACCTCGTCAAGTTCTTCTTGTGCTTTGGTTTGGACGGTAGGGGAGAGGGCCATGGCCAAGAAAAAGGATGATATAGCGGATACCGTCTACGTTTGTCAGTCAGACCGTAAATGTAACTATTCTTTCAGAGTGATTAATGACGGTGTACTGACCGTATCTGCACCAGCTCCGTAGAGTGTCGCTGCCGACCACTTGATTTCCATTTCCTCCTCTGAATCGATGTCGGGTCCCGCCTGTGTGAGGTGCTTAGAAACGTAGGATGGCTGGCACGTCCGGTTCTTCATTTGTTGTTGGACAAACACATACGGTTGCTCAGCCAGTTTATCCAACGTGGATCTCCATTCGCGGGCTTTACTTTGGAATCCGGCCCCAGGAAACCATTCCGGGAGGTATATCACTATTAGAAGGATTAGGAGGTTCTGTTGGTGCTGAGAGTCAGGTACATACATAGAGGGAAACTATCCACAAGCCATGTCCCTGGCGTATGTGCTTTTCCAAATTGCTCCGTCGATGTATCCGCAAGATCGACAAGAGGATCACGGCCGTGAGGCTGCGTGGTATACCCGTAGACAATTTTCAATATGGTAGCTCCTGTCTGGCTATTTCAATCTGTGAGCTACGTGGTACTGAACTAGACAGGCATCATATATACCTTCTGATATGATCCACGAGTCGTTCAGGAGATTGGAGAACCCGAAGAAGAAATCGCCGAGCTTCAATATCCTGCTGGGTGTAGAACGATGAGAGGGCATTAGCTGAACCCAGAAACTGGTGGATCCGCCTTCGCTGTCCCCTAACATGGACAGGATTGCGCTTCATTGTGACCATGCGCTCCCATCCAGCCCTATCCCGCAATAGAACATTCTTAGCGTAGTTTACTAGGTTGTAGAATGATCAAGATTCAGAACTTACAATTCAGAGCCAAATATCATGCGAGGTCGGGATGAGTATTTCGCCGATCGCTTTTCCAGAAGCTCAATCGCAACCTTGGCATCATTGATGATGATCAGAGTGTTTCCCGGCGTCGACACAGAGCTGATAGGGCCTGGTAGTTCAGCTTCAATAGACGGAGACAAAGCTCGTACGAGATTGACATACCGTAGATATCTTTATGCTTTGACCAGTGCTCCCATTCTCTACTCCGATGTGGCGGGAGATCGTGTATATTACCAACCAGGGGCAGACCCTTCGGCCCTGGGGGCAGTGGAAGTGCACCTCGCTTTCGGAGGTGGCTAAGTCTGACGATATAGAGAGCTAAAATCCCAAATACAGAGGCATATATAAGAGTGTTCATTGTCAATGTTCTCCATTAACACCAGTCTGTTGTGGTGGACAAATGAACAAAAATCATGTGGTAGCAAAAGCTCCCAAGAATGAAATGAAGTAGATAAAGATGTGCAGAAAAGGATTTCTCCACTCGATATGTCTAGTGCCGATAGTCATACCATACGAAATGGAATCCGGGAAGAGGGTATGACAGGATGAAGTTTCCTGATACAGAGTTCGTAAAGGATTGCCAGGTTAGCTTGGGTACAGAAAATTTCTCTTTCCCGTATTCTGAAGACAGCATATCCGCGCTGCCATATTACATCGCTTGAAAAGGGTATTGATGTGATATATATGGAGGCAATAGAATTCTTTGTCAGAATGGTATCGGCTGAGGCACTCTGTGTGTAGAGAATATGCTAATAGGAGCCTTTCTGGGGGAGAGTGGATTATGTCAGAAGTAGGAATACGCCAAGTGTACCATCGGACAATACAAAATATCTGCCGAGGAAGCAAGGGGTTGTTAGGTCCCCAGGTCGCCAGGTCGTACATATTTTTGGTTCTTACCAGTATGGGACCTGGTTATTACTAGTACTGACTATCGGAAAAACTAAGCTGTAAAAATACACTGTCTTACCAGGTAGTAAACCTGGCGAGATCTTGTATTATATAAAATTTTAATTAAATTTTATTAAAAGATCTGATAATTACTAGTTAAGATTAAAAAAATCTAACCTGGGGAGTTTTGGTTAT